>NC_037676.1:3278939-3372498 GCF_003255815.1 Theropithecus gelada
TTTTTTGTATTTTAGTAGAGACGGGGTTTCACCTTGTTAGCCAGGATGGTCTCGATCTCCTGACCTCGTGATCCGCCCGCCTCGGCCTCCCAAAGTGCAGGGATTACAGGCGTGAGCCACCGCGCCCGGCCGGTTACTCTTTTCTTATCCAAGTCTTCAAACCTGAATTGGCAACACCAACCATTCTTAAGAAGTGGTGGAAAATTCTTCCAAGAATCCTCATTCATTCCAACTAAAGGAAGAAAGTATGTTTTTTCTTTTAAAAACTAGAGGCAGAGGGAGGGGCTTAAAGAAGCAAATAAAAGAGGTTTCAGAAGACGAAACAAAGTTAGTGCAACTACTAAAAAGGGATTGGAAATTATTGAATTCTACAAACTTACTGTTAGATTTAAAAAAAAAAAAAAAAACCTAGAAAACTGAAGAAAACCCCGGATCAAAATGTAAGGTGAAGCCCCATGTGATGCGGGTTCACCAAAACCTACTCCACTGCCCTTCCACAGTGAGAGAAGTGTGGCTGATGTGCGGCCCAGGCACGCACCACATGTCCAGGACCCCATGGAGTAAACGGTGGTCACGTGACCACATTCTGGCCAATGGATGAGAAGTGTGCTATTTGTAGACAAGTCTGTAATGCTTTGCAAGCATGCCACTCACATTCTTCCCTTTTTTTTTTTCCTGCTGGCTGGCTATCTGGGCATGGCACCTAGACAGACAAGAAAAATGATTTAGAGAATAGAGAATAAACAAGCTGGAAGCAACCTGGGTCCCTGAGTCACTGCATGGACAAAGCCTCCTGCTGATCAGGTGCACCCCCCAGGACTGTTAGGTAAGAAAGGAATCAACTTCTATCTTACCTGAGTCATTGCATTTTTGGGGTCTCCTCATTACAATAGTTTGTTGTGATATTAACTGATAATTTAGGTGTTGGTCTTTAACAATTAAATCACAAAGCATATGAACAATGGACTTTTTGTCAACGACCTTATGATTGTTCTATTGGCAGAGAATCCATGGCAGTGTGACTGTCCCCTTACGTGAGCCCTATGCAGGCAGGAACCATGCCTCCCCCTTCTGTGTGCAAGGCCAAAAATCACTACCAGGTAATGCTCCATAGTGACGGTGGTGAAGACGGCTAGCATGAATCTCTGTGAAGCAGGTCTGCACTTCTTTGTCTCCCCTGTTCATTTTCAAAACTGGCTGAATTCAGCAGGAGGGAAATCTGGCATTAAGCTCCACTATTCTCTGTGCTGGGGTGCCACAGAAAACCAACACTGGGCACAAGCATACCCTTGCTCTTCCTTTCTCCAGGACACAACAGCCTCTTTTAATTGGCACCTCAGCAGTGGCAACTTCTTTCACCAAACCAGTCTCTATACTAATGTCCTGTTATTATGGAGGTCTCATCTACCTTTGATGGAGGGCTTTCCATTGTCCCTCTTGGGCTCCACTCCCTCCTCGATGCTAGAGTTTCTCCCAGTGCTGCTGCAGAAAGCCCTGAGCATCCAGCTACCCATCTATCCAGCTATCCACTACTTCCATCGCCTGACCACAGCCCCATCTCTCCCCAGGCAAATAACAGCTTCAAGGTACCTTCTGGTTACCTTTTGAGATGGGTCCATTCTTCTTGTAATTTTTGCAGAAAATTGTAGAGGAGAGAGCTAACTACAGGAAATGCTCCAGGTTTCAAATAATAGACATATAAATTGTCTATTCAAATCTATCAGTTGACACCTGCTACTGAAGATGGCACTGGCAGAGAAAGGGATCTATCTTATTTTTGGTGGTGTATTGGAGCAAAACCACATAAATAACTCACATGTCCAGAAATTAGCAGCCTGGCAACCTGACTCATCTTGAATACAGGTAAGTATCAGGAAGTAACAAAAAGGGTCTCCAAGTGGGTAGCGTACAGCAGGAGAGTGGAAAACAAAGATGATTCACATTCTGGGCACTCACGGCCACATATTTTACCCAGAGGAGAGTTCGTAAGACCGTATATTTAAGCCTTTGTTTTTTAAAAATAACAATTAGAATAACACCTTCATCTGGATTCCCAATCTACAGAGAGTCGGAAACAGAAGCTAAGATGAAAAATGAAATTCCATTGGCTGAAAGTGATGTTGCAGACCAAAAAAAAAAAAAAAGAAAGAAAGAAAGAAAGAAGAAAAGAAAACAGAAAAGAAAAGAAAAGAAGGAAAGAAAAAGATATTAAAACAGATATAACTAAAAAATCTATAAGGCTCACAGAGCATTGAGTGAACAACTCACTGTCTGACTAGCCTTAGTCACCCTGAGGATACATCTGCATCATAACATGGTTTTACAAGTGATGCACCCAGTAGGTTTTTGAGCTTTGGTGTTTAAAAACAATGAACTTTCATCAGTCTGTAATTTTTAATATATAATTGAAGTACTCACTATTCAGAAATGCCTTTAAATAAGCTATCATGCTGGTGCGGTGGCTCATGCCTGTAATCCCAGCACTTTGGGAGGCCGAGGCAGGTGGATCACTGAGCTCAGGAGTTCAAGGCCAGCCTGGGAAACATGGTGAAACCCCATCTCTATGAAAATACAAAAATTAGCTAAGTGTGGTGTCATGTACCTGTAGTCCAGTTACTTGGGAGGCTGAGGTGGGAAGATAGCCTGAGCCCAGGAGGCGGATGTTGCAATGACCTGTGATTGTACCTCTGTACTCCAGGCTGGATGACAGAGCGAGACCCTGTCTCAAAATAAATAAATAAATAAATAAGCTATCGTTACCTCATTATAGAGAGAAAAACCTCTGGATTAATAGCTTTGTGCTGTGCGTACTCGTTGTGTAAATTAGACTCCCCATTTCCTAATGTACACTCATGCCAAGAGGCCAGCACTAGTAAAACGTCAGTATTCCTTGTGGTCATAACATGGCAACCGAAGCAATCCATAGTCTGGAGGTGACCAGGACACTTGGAAGATGGAGAAACATTTTTCTTGAGGGTAGCTGAAGGCTATCAGCCAAAGGCAGAGGCTGAGGCATGAGTCAGAGCATGCCCTGTGGCTTCTGCATCTGCAGAGCTGGGAGTCTTATCTGCAAAGTTAGTAAAGGAGGCAAAGCTCTCACCTAATATGCTCTTCCACTTTTTCTGTACGTATCTAAAACCTTCCTCTTCTTTTAAGGTTGAAATCAAGCCGTATCTTACAGTGCCATTTGTGACTACATTGGTCCTTCCTGGTCTTCCCCCACTTAAGTCTGCTCATATAATTATCTAAATTACTCATTTGGCACTTGTCATAACTGTTTTATTTTGTTGTGTATGTATTGTTAAAACAAATAAGAAGGAAGCCATTAGCTGGAGGTTGTCTTGGTAACCAGAGCTCTTCTATAAGCAAACTAGAACTTGAAAACATTTCTTGGAATTGACTTTAAAACAAAATGAGCCTCAGCCAATTGCAAGCAGCCAACTAGCCAGTTGGTTGTATAACTAGGGACCTCACATCAGACCATACTCAAATAAGGCAAACACTTACCTATAGCCAATCAGGTAATTTTGGCTCCGTGTTCAGTCTATAAAAGCTTGCTGCTCATGCTGCTAGAGTGAAGCTCCCTGAATCTCTTTAAGTTCTGATCACTGCCCAATTTATGAATCGTTTGCTCAAATAAAATCTGTTAAATTTGTCTACAGTTTTTCTTTAACAATTTGGTGTCATAAGTGAGATCTGAAGGAACCCTTGGGCAACTCTCAGGAGCCCTGAGTGATGAAGAAAAGGTGCACACCAGGCTCACTGTGTCCATTGCTCTTTCACTACAACTGAAGGTCATGGGTGAGTTCCTTCTCAGCTTCCAACTCTGCAAGGTTATATTCTGAGCTCTCTCTATAACTCTATTTGAATAATTAGCCAGATTGGATTCAAAATCAGACTGGATCTGATAATTAACTTTATTGAATCCAGTTAGGAGCCTTGGGTAGGTGGCTTCTGAAAATGGGTTCTTTTAAGATTCCAGGAGTCTGGGACTTCATTTTGTGAGACACTAGCTACATTTATATACAAAACTTATGGTTCAAAAACCTGTGTATTTTTGGAAAAATAGATTAACCTTACTAAAGACAACATAATTACAGTATTAAAAACAGGGAAGTTTAAACTGACAAGGCACACTAGAAGAAAAAAACAGATTCCAAAATGCCTCAAAAACAATGGGATGTATTTTTAATTGACATGCTGAGGCTTCTAAAAAACTAAATGAATCAAAGACTGCCTTTCCAAAAGACTTTCCAAAAGGCATATGAGAACTCTCAAGTCTTTTTTTCACAAATATTCATTGAAAACTTTAGCCATCTAAATCAATAATGTTGTTCCAGTGGCCAGAAATACAGCTCAAATCCAGATATTTTTAATAAACGAATGAGGTTTATATTATTGTACCTGGCACATGACTCGCATGATTAAAATTTAACAATGAAAGCCTCAGCCAATCACAAACAGCCAACCAGGTTATTGGAGATATAGTTAGGGACCTCCCATAGGACCATATCCAAATAAGGCAAATGACTCATTATATAATACTCAAGTACAGCTATATTGACTATATAGCTAGACAGCAATAGTCAATCAGGTAATTTCTCTCCTTGCTTCTGTATTCAGCCTATAAACCTCACTGCTAACACGGCTGGGTAGCACTCTCTGAAGCTCTTTTGGTTTTGAGTGCTGCCAGTTCATGAATTGTTCTCTGCTCAAGTAAACTCTCAAATTAAATTTAATTTGAGACCAGACATAGTGGCTTATGCCTATAATACCAGCACTTTGGGAGGCCACAGCAGGAGGATTGTTTGAGCCCAGGAAGTAGAGGATGCATTGAACTATGATCATACCACTACATTCTAGCCTGGGCAACAGAGCAAGACCCCATCTCTTAAAAAAATAAAAAATAAATTAAATAAATGTAATTGGTCTGAAGTAATTTTGTAATGGTATATATGTATGCATGTATATATGTATTTTAATTTTTGTTATAGTATAATTTATATATTTCAAATAGATGAAAATGAGTATTATTTACAGTGTCTTAAGATAAATTGCCTTTGAATGAGAGCTTTCTTCTCTATAGTTTGAGGTCTACAAGACATAGCTAGAAAACTTACTACTGTGGAGAATAAAGACTGATGAAATCAAATGGGGGAAGGGGAAGACCTATATTTTTTTCTTTTTAATTTCTGTAATATTGTCCTTCAGGTGGCTGGGAGAGTTTCATATTTTCTTTAGATATCGTTAGGCACCAAAGCTCTTACAGAACAATTCTAATGCAATATGAATTCTGCCATTTTGCTAGCACTGATACATGGCTCTTGGGCCCACTATTCTATTAGCACTATTACATTCATATTGATTTTGTTACAAATCTTACAAACTGGGGGTGTTTCTGGGGATTTAGGTTCACATTCCATTTTAAGGTTGTATATTCGGTTTTTATAAATTATACTTGGAGGTCCAGTGATTATCCTTGTCCATCTTGTATTATATCTTCATTATCTTCTAGACCCCAAGCTAACTGTGCCATCACTTCTTCCTTTCTGGTCTTCTTTGAGTTCTTGCAGCAGTCAGAGATTTCAAGGCACTTTTATTCCTGAGCCTGCAGTGGCTGCCATCTTGCATCAGTGTTCATGGAGATGGTATTTAAAACCATGAGAGTGGGTAAGGTCATCAATGGGTTGAGTGTTCAAGAGATGAAAAGAGATATAAGGACTCCTACTTCCTCTTTCCCCAACATTTTTAGGGGGAAAAAAGTCATAGGCTGGTGGCAAAACTGATTCTTCAAGAATTTGATGCTGTTTTAAGATAGGCACGTGTGAGTCCACACTTTGGAGTATGCAGAAATGAGAAATGAGAAGACAATCCAGCAGCTAAACGACAAAAGCCATGGAGAGAAACAAATGCAACAAATCCTCCAGTTACTGCAGCTCACCCAGCCGTGCTGCTCGACTGCCTGTGGTTGTGGTTGAGCTTTATATTTTGTTTGTTTTGTGGCATTCTCATTTTGGAAGGAAGAGAAAAATAACTAGAAAAGAAAGTTTCATCAGTATTTTAGGACAAAAAGTAACTTCTAGGTTCTATCCTTCCACTTTTGACAGTCTTTATTCCGGTCCTAAGAGCTGATGAGTAGAGTTGACCTAAAAAGCTATAAGGTCTTGGCTAAGCAAACAAAGGTTCAGTTTCATTCACTGAGCTATGCTTTAGAAGGCAGAGGTAGTAGGTAGGTAGATAGGTAGATGATAGATAGATAGATAGACAGATAGATACAGATATACAGAGTTGTATATATATAAAAATATATTAAGTAAATATATAAATAAGAAGGATGACATTAACAGGCATTTTCTAGTGAATTAAGAGTTAGCCAGGAAATCTAACCATGACACCTTTAACCACCTCTCCCCAGAATCCCAGTTGACCTGGTATTTATTAGACACTGTTGTTGAACCCATTGCGAACAAGCCTTTTCAAGTTGGTATATATATATATACACACACACACACACACACACACAGACACACAAGTAATAAGGCTGGCGTTAACAAACACTATGGTTGATTTTTCAAATACATATATATGTGTATATTACTGTGATCTAATACACATATATAATCTTGAGCATATATATAATATATATATAAAATATATATAGTGAGGCTGTCATTAAAAGACACTATTGTTGATTTTTCCACAATACTGTAATACTATCTTTCAGGTGGCTGGGAGAGTATATACGCATATACAATATATTCGTGTGATATAATACACATATAAATAATCTCACACATGTATTACATATATAACATACATAGTAAGTTTGGCATTAATAGACACTGTAGAACCACTGGGAGCAGGACTTTTCAAGTTCTAAGCACATAAGCCATATTAAACAAAATACTACCCAGCCCTTAGAGGATTAGGCTGTGGGTCTTTGACTTCTGTGTGACTTGGTCACGTTGGCAGGTGGTACAACTCCTCTTAAATCATCAACCCCAAGCTGTCCAGTTTGCCACAGCCGAAACAACCTTGGCCCTAACAGCTGGAAGAACGGTCCCACTCGATTCAAGTTATCAATGAGGTTGTTAGCAGGAATTTTCCTTATTAGCTCCTGCCAGATATTACAGTCAGGATGCCTCGTGACTTGGAATAGTGGCGGTGGGAACCTTGCCAATCAAGAGGATCTGTTTCCACGTCATCTGAGGTGGCCCCAGAGAGGCTCCACCTGATTGGCTGGGAAGGTCATACGCATAGCCAATCAGAATATTCAAGAGGCTGTTAAGCAATTTCGTCCAACCTGGAAGGTAAAATGGAGCTTGAATGTACTGTTGTAACATCTCTTTTCTTTTTCACCAGCCAGACTATTCTCTTGCTTACGTGGCTTTTCCAAAAGACCCAAGAAAGTAACCCCAAAGCTATTGTAGAAAAAAAGATGGCATTGAAGATTTTTGCCCTTTCATTCTTTTCCTCCTCTGGCCACGCCTCTCCTCTCCTCCGATGTTTCGCATCCTGGAGGGAGGGTCTTGCATCTCACTCCACCATTCTCTTCTGTTTTGGCTTTTGTTTTTGTTTTTGTTTTTTTTCTTTCTCATCTGGAACTAGAGAGCTGAGTTTTGAAAGTCAATTTCAGCCAAGACTTTTTTTTTTTTTTAATTAACATTTTGTGTTATGTGACACTGCCAGGCTGGGATTGACTTACCAAATAAAAGGACATTAGAAATCCACAGAGTCAGATCAATCTTTATATGAAAACCCAACACAAATTAAAAAGCCACTACTAAGTAGCAAGGGGTTGAAGGCAACTCCAACTAATTGGCAGTCATAGCGCTTTCACTTGCTGCCAAATTCCAGAGAACTGGCTCTCAATGCTGCCCCACCAAATGAGGCCAGTTCTCTACAGGGCTTCCGTTGCTAAGTTGCTAATTAGGGTAACGTGGGATACAGAACACCCCTAACCGAATGCAGTTTCTTCTCAGCATAGATGCTTCCCTGAAACTCAAGGAGATTTAAATGCCCCCTAAAACTCTCCCTGCGATTTTGTAACTTGCATGGATCAGCGGTGATGAAATTGCTAAACAATATCTGTTCTCACTACATAATGCAATACCCACTCCCTAACAATGGGGGGACTGAACAGGGTGGAGAGATCACTGGAGTAAGAAATATATTTCATATCAGTAGGGCAATACACCATGATTTATGAAATCCAAGTCTTTTAAAAGATAAAACAGAACGATGCTCTTTGCAAACTTTAAATTCTCAGGGTTTTTCTAATCAACTGATTGTTTAGAGCCATTTTTCTCACCCATAGCTGCATATGAGAATCACCTGGGTTCGGGTAGTGGCGCCCAACAGAGGCCAATCATTCAGAAACTCTGAAGATGGAGCCCAGACATCAGTATCCATCTTTCTGCAGTCTCCCTAGTTGATTGCATTATGAAGGTGGGATTGAGAACTGCAGGTCTACAGGAATAAAGTTTATTAGTTTATTATTTCAGATGATTTTTACAAACACAGAATGGGAAAAAAAAAAAGTGTTGTGTAAGATATTTTAAAACCTGATCATTTACAATCCCTATTTAGCCTCATGGCTTTGGATATATCCATTGATGGAGTAGGTTTTACCTGGAAAATTTCTATTTTTCTCAGAGGTGTTGAGAAAATGATGAGGAGCTGTATCAGTTTGCTGGGGCAGTTATACCAAAGTACTACAGTCTAGGTGGCTTGAACAACAGAAACTGACTTTCTCCTTTCTGAAGGCTGGAAGTCCAAGGCCAAGGTGCTTGCAGGGTTGTTTTCTCTGAAGCCTCTCTCCTCGGCATGTAGATGGCCACATCTTCTTGCATCTTCACAGATTCTTTCTTCTGTGTGTGTCTGTGTCCCAATCTCCTCTTCTCGAGGATACCAGTCATGTTTGGATTTGATCCACACATATGACCTCACTTTACATTAATTACCTTTATAAAGGCCCTATCAGCAAACAGTCACATTCTGAAGTACTGAGAGTTAGGATGCCAGTGTATGAATTTGGAGGGGGAGCAAAATTCAGTCCATAAAAGGCATTTTGAAGTGATAGTGGATTTTGTGTGTGGATGTGGTGGAGTGATAGTTAAGATTGAGTGCCAACTTGACTGGATTGAAGGATGCAAAGTATTGTTTCTGGGTGTGTCTGTGAGGGTGTTGCCAAAGGAGATTAACATTTGTCAGTGGACTGGGAGAGGCAGACCCACCCTCAGTCTGGGTGGGCACCATCTAATCAGCTGCCAGCACAGCTGGAATAGAGCAGGCAGAAGAACATGGAAGGAGCCGACTTGCTGAATCTTCCAGCCTTCATCTTTCTCCTGTGCTGGATGCTTCCTGCCCTCGAACATCAGACTCCAAGTTCTTCAGCTTTTGGACTCTTGGATTTACACCAGTGGTTTGCTAGGGGCTCTCAGGCCTTTGGCCACAGACTGAAGGCTGCACTATCGGCTTCTCTACTTTTGAGGTTTTGGGACTCGGACTGGCTTCCTGGCTCCTCAGCTTGCAGATGGCCTGTTGTGGGACTTCACCTTGTGAACGTGTGAGTCAACGCTCCTTAATAAACTCCCCGTCATGTATATACATCTATCCTATTCTGTCCCTCTAGAGAACCCTGATACAGGTGGTGGTGGGAAGGTGAAAATTCCTTTTTAAATAAAAATTTTTTTTAAAGACACTGAGAATAGATTCAAAAGTTGCCTGGGCATGTGTAAAGATCTTGAACCAGGGCCCATCATGATGCGAAGATTGTGCCAGAGGAAGGAAGTCTTAGGACCCACTGAAACCCCAGTGCTGCGGGTTTCCAGGAGATGCCTTGTAAAGACGTAAAGAATCACCTACTCATCTGAATTCTTCAATTGCCTCCATTGTTCAGAACGCACCAGACAGCCTAGGATGCTCTAAGAGCATGGCGTAATAGACCTTCCCTTCCCAAAAGATCTCTCCTTTCTTGGCTCCTCAAATGCTTGCAAAATTTATATTAACTGAAAAGGTAAAGCAGTGAAGTCTCGGTGCTCTTGAATTGTAGACATCTGTTTAGTTAAAATACTGAAGAATAATTTTTTTTCACCTTAATGATCCACTCCCTAAAATTGTCGTTCCTGGGCAATATTGCCTCAGTGCGTTTGAACTTTCATGCTCAGTTTAGCTTTTATAATATTGAATATTTCCAGAGATGAGAATGAGAGCAAATATAGAAACAAAACAGAAGGGGAAATCACAATATCTGTGTACGTATGTGTGTGTATCTGTGTGTGTATGTGCATATGTTCATGTGTGCATATATGTGTGTATCATGTGCATGTGTGTATGTGTGCATGTGTATGTGTTAGCATGTGTGTATCTCTGTACACGTGTATGTGTGTATATGTGTGCACATGTGTGCACATGCACATACACATGTGTAGGTGAGTGCATGTATGTGTCCACACGTACACATATGTGTGTGCATGTGTGTGTATGCATGTTTATGTGCCTGTGTATGTGTGCACATACTTGTTCACATGTGTGTATGTGCATGTATGTGTTGAATGTGTGTATGGGGTGCACAGTTAAGGGAGCATAGGACCAGAAAACGCAAAATACAAGCTCATGGAGGATGTGATATACCCGGCTTGTGGATTTAGACCTGTCATGAGTGTGAATTAGTTTGAATGAATCTCCCAGTTCCTTGACTTATCCTACAACAAGAACAAAGATAATCACCATTTGTACAGATTCTATGCCCCAAATCAATCGCTGTGCCATGCCTCTAGCAGAGGAGATTGTTTCTGAGAACCTTACATGTGCAAAGCACTGTGCAGAGAGCCGTGGCCAACACAAAAAGGTGCATGATATACTCAGTGAGCTTGCAATTTAGTTGGGCAGACAATATATACTGTCAGAGGTAAAGCTGGACACTACTGAAAGTGGCAAGGACAGCTTTTAGCAGTCGTATACTATTGCAATAGGGGAAAGAGTGCAGCATGAAGTGACCTCAATTTTTATTTGTGCAGAGTTGATCAGGCATTTTAAAAAGAGAATGAAGGACTGGGGAGGGAGACAGGGGGTTTCTCAATAGAGTCAAGGCAGTGAAAAATTACAAAAGGTGGGAGAGGGGATTGGTTTATGTGCACCCAGCAGGGTTTGCTCACTGACTCTGACTGAAGTTAGGCTTTCATCCTCCCACAGAGCCTGGGAGACAGGGGCCCTACTTTCAGGTGATGGCTGCAACCAACAGTAAATTCTTTTGACAGCCTTGAATTTTCTCAGGTAGTCACATTAAGGGAACTGGGGTCATCCTAGGGATAAGGCTTTGAACTGTCAAATATTAAGTTAGTGCTTGTTCAAGTCTATAGGCCAAAGTTGAGGCCTAGTAGAGAAGAGGGCTCAGAGGAGCCTGGTTAGGGTGTGGTCAAAGAGAGAGTCTTTGTGAATACACAAATTCAAAGATAACACCATGAAACTTACAGAGCAATGCAAAGATTATCATGGAGTTATGGTATACCAATGCCCGTGTAGTGCCCCAAAAGAAAAAAAAAATCCATCCTTTCAGAATCAAAGGCTGCAGTGAAAGATGTGAATTCGGAGCCATCCCTGTGGACTGGACTCAGGACAAGGAAAATAGGGAAGAGAAACTTCGAGAATGAAAGGACTAGGATAGTTCTCTTAAAGAGTCAGGCACTGCCATTTTCATTTGTTTGTTTTTCACTGATTTGTACTTATCAGATTTCAAATTCAGGAGAAAAGCACTGAACACATTTGTAATAAAATGTAAGTCAAATTTGAGTCAATTTCTCAGCTTTGAACAGGTCTTTCTTTCAGTCCCATTCCTACTCTAAACAAAAAGGCAAACAAACATATGACTTCATGACCAGCTCACACTATGATTACTGTCAGTGGGAAACCAGATCTTGGCTAGGGGCATGGTAATTTAAAAGGGTTCAATTTGGCCCTCAATAAAAACTGGTCATTACAGAACATGTGAGACCTGACCCTCCTTCACGAAACTGCCCAGTGTGGCTAAAATTGGCCTCCTGAATTAGAAATTGCTCAGGAGAGAAAACACACCATGGGCTGAGAGACTTTCAAAACTCTTTTCTTGGTCCAAAAGGAAACTAGGCCAAAAACAGCAACCAGAGTGGACTCAAGTTTATAAAAGCTATCTAGATTCTACCACAGGAATGTGAAGGAAACTTAGGTCTTTTCTTTTTCTTTCTTTCCTTTTTTTTTTTTTTTTTTTTGAGACAGGGTCTCAGTCTGTCACCCAGGCTGGAGTGCAGTGGCATGATCTTGGCTCACTGCAACCTTGACCACCCGGGTTCAGGTGATCCTCCCACCTCAGCCTCCTGAGTAATTGGGACCACAGACACGCACCACCTATGCACGGATAATTTTTGTATCTTTTCTAGAGGTGGAGTTTCACTATATTGGCCAGGCTGATCTCGAACTCCTGGACTCAAACGATCCACCTGCCTTGGCCTCCCAAAGTGCTGGGATTACAGGGGTGAGCCACCGTGCCTGGCCATTAGGTCTATTCTTAAGCAATATCTTTTTATCCAATTTGCTTTTTAAAAAGAATTTGCTGTCACGTTTGGGTTACTGTCCCTTTTCTACTATTTTTTAAAATTTTAGTTACTTTAAAATAAAAGCCAAGAATATGGGATGCCATAGGAGATGACTTCTTAAGCGAGGAAGACTTTTCTCCCTCCCCTGCCCCAGGCTGCAATATGCATGGCGCAATACTAAGCTGCTCTTTGGGCCTGGGAATGTATAAACACATGATCTGATTTCCCTTTATCACTCTGAGACCCACAGGCCCCTTCATCTACCTGGTAGGCCAGCGAGCCTTTGTGCAACCCATTTGCTCTTACACAGACCTCAGGCTGCCACTACCGGTTTTGTTGTTGTTGTTGTTGTTAGTAGTAGTTGGGAAAATACATCCTTGTAAATGGTTAAGTCTACTATTGTAAGTAAGCTGAGATAATTGCACGGCTTTGGGCGAGTCACTAACTAGCTTTCCTTGTTCATAGCTCTACTGGGTAGGCAGCAGAAGGGAATGACATTGAACTTGAAATATGAGTGAGATTTCTCCTTACCCAACTCCATGCTTTGTCCTCCTCTTGGGAACATATCCAGCTGGATGCAGCATCCAGGACCCTAATGAATATTCCCTTCTAGAATCTTCACCTTCACCTGGCTGTTTTACCTCCCTGGCAATAAAACCATCATGAAAAAACCTGTGTTGTGCCGTATTTTTGAGGGTATATTCTATCCTGGCTTTCTAATCAGGAAGATCAAGGGGTAGTGGAAACAGATGACTCATGAACTGGCTAGACAACTTCAATATGTGAATTTAGTGGCATCTGTGCACATGCCAAGGGATCTGGCAGCAAAGATGGTAGGTCCAGGATAATAGGGCTATTGTTACTCCACGTCAGCCTGTTTCCCTAGGGAACACAGACCCAGGGTTATCTTGCGAGATTTCAAGGGAAGCTCAAACTCTGAAGGTTTATGTGAGATGTTCTGATTTTCCAAGGTTGGCTTAATTTCTTAAAACATTGCAAGAGCCAGACAAACTATGTCTGAGAGCCGCCTTTACCCTTAGGCTGCCAGTGTAACACCTCTGCCGTGCTCATGGCTGCCATCTTGAAAGGGACTCACACCTCCGGTTTGCATGGGAATTAACATGCCATTTGGTGTGAATGCCTACGTGGTTGCTTTCATAGATTGAAAATGCAATACATATCTTCTTCTTGGTGTGTAGTAAAAAAAAAAAAAATGCAATACAGAGTTACGGATACTGGTGGCTAGCTTTGTGTTTTGTTTTGCTCCATTTTGTTTTAGAAATAGAATCTTGCTCTGTCACCCAGGCTGGGGTGCAGTGGTGCAACTGTAGCTCACTGTAGCCTCAACCTTCTGGGATCAAGCCATCCCCACTCCTCAGCATCCCAAGTAGCTAGGACTACAGCCATGTGCCACCACACCCAACTAATAAACAAAGAATGTCTGAGAGCCACCTTTATTCTCAGGCTCCCAGTGTAAAACCGCTTTTATTTATATTTTTTGAAGAGATAGGGTCTTGCTATGCTGCCCAGGCTAGTCTCATACTCCTGGCCTTAAGTGATCCTCCTCCCTCAGCCTCCCAAAGTGGTAGGATTGCAGATGTAAGCCACCATTCCCAGTAGTTAGCTACGTTTTTTGCTGTCTTTGTTTGTAAGAGAGACGGCATGCTCAGACGTGCATTCATCACACAAATGCTGAATGTTGACTCTGCCTGGGGCTGACTCTAGCTGCCTCCCAGTGAAAAGGTCTCTCCTCCAAAATCAAAACCAAAGATACTGTTAAGGCAGAAAAAGAATCTTGAAAAAAATGTTACTTTTACGTTTGCATAATAAATGATATTTGAGGACCAGAGATTGTGGAATTGGCAGTACCACAGCAAAGGACTTTCTGGTAAGTATTTTATTGATGCTGAAAGAAGAGTATGGTCTCAGTGGAGAACCGAAAAGAGGACAGGGCATACATCTCCATCCCTTCTTTTCTCCCTCTGCTGGTGAAGGATGGGCAGGCTTAGTTAATGAGGTACCAGGCTAGCTTTTCCTAATGGTGAAGATTTGGGAGTAAGCTGTGGTGTGAGCCTTATGGAAAAACTCACATTCCACCCAGGCATCAGCAGGATAACATATTACATAGGAATTACAGAAAACTGTTCAATTTCAGTGTTCTCTCTCTGCCTTGCTAGACATTTTCTCCTGTCTTCTGCCCTTTTTTCAAGCCTCCTACACACTTGGCATCATGCTGCTCTCTGGCTGCCCAAGACTACCTTCCCCTCCCACCTTCATCCACATACCAATACCCTGGGCCTGTGTCAAAATTTCCAGTCTCTGGCCCAATGCAAGCTTGCTCTAATTATCCAATTACAATAGAGGGAAGGTAGGGCTCACTTCAACTTCTAGAGAAATTCTGTCCAATAGAAACATTATGTGAACCAGAAATGTGAGCTCCAGGTATGATTTTAAATTTTCTACTAGTTACATTTTAATAAGTAAAAAGAAAAAGTAAAATTATTTTTAATAATATATTTTATTTAACTCAATATACCCAACAGATTATCATTTCAATACATCATCGGTATTTTTCAAAAGTTACTAATATGATATTTTACATTCTTTTTTCTTTGCACTCAATCTTTAAAATCCAATGTGTACTGTATATTTACGGCACAGCTCAATTTGAACTAGCTACATTTAAGGTGATCACAATCTTCAAGTGGCTAGTGACTACTGTTTAGATTGCACAGACATTTCCCTAATGTGGGATAGTGATTAAATTCCCACCTCCTGGCTGGGTGTGGTGGCTCATGCCTGCAATCTCAGGGCTTTGGGAGGCCGAGGTGGGTGGTTCATTTGAGGTCATGAGTTAGAGACCAGTCTGGTCAACATGGTGAAACCCCATCTCTACTAAAAATATGAAAAATTAGCCAGGCATGGTGGTGGGTACCTGTAGTCCCAGCTACTCAGGAGACCGAGGCAAGAGAATTGCTTGAAGCTGGGAGGTGGAGGTTGCAGTAAGCCGAAATTGCACCATTGCACTTCAGCCTGGGCAACAGAGTGAGACTCTGTCTCAAAAAAACAAATACAAAAACAAAAATGAAAAATAAAGTCCCACCTCCAAGTCTTTGTCAGTCATATAATGCAATAGTGCATAGACTATCCTATACTTACATATTTGAATAAAAATTTGAAATGCTTTTAATGAATTAAAATGGTCCGTTGACTCTTACAGAGTCAAGGGCAACTAGGCTAAATGAAAAATTCTGTATTTAGGCTCACAGAAGTCAATCACGTAAGTACAGAATGAGGAAGACTGGCTTGGGAGTTCATGTAGGGGGAATAATCTGTTTTTAAGTTAAGCACTCTTGTAAGAGCCGCACTGTGATAGGATTGTTTTAAACAGATACAATTGATGTAGCAACCCAGAACACAGGGAAATAATTGGTCAGAGCCAGAGCTGGATTTAGGGTGTCTCTGCCATGCAAGGGTCCAGAAATCCAAACTATAAGATACTCCATATCATTGGATGTGTAAAGAGAGGAAACAAATGTCATTTTCTTGAATTCTTGATTGAATGTGATACTTTCTGATATGCTCGTTGCAGTGAAGGCTGAGCTCTCTGAGGATATGTTTGAGTTATAATTGAGTGTCATTAAATGGCTTACAAGGAGGTGGGTGCAGTTATCTGTAGTAGGACTAATGTTTGCTAATAGGGTGTGCAGGACTGGGCCAGAGCTGAACTGATAAGAGCAGTAGAGAAGAGGACCAGAGCTGCTGTGAGCTAGTCTTCCTTGCTTGACCCCAAGTCACAGTTAGACAAATATTGAGAGCATATCCATTAGAAGGAACATAAAATTATTAACTAATGACTATTAATTATTAACTGCCTAGGGTACCCGAAGTGTCCTCATCAGGCTATATCTAGAGAAGTGAGCTGAATTTTAAACATAACATTTCAAGATGGACTTTGGCAAACGTGAGCTTCTGATGAGTGAGGGAGAAGGCTGAGAGGGATGAAGGGACTGTTGAGATCCACAGCTGGAGTAAGGAGGGCGTCTGCCATGAAGGTGTCCAGGGATCCAAACTATAAGATGTTCAATATTGCTGGATGTGTAAGGAGAGGGAGAAAATGTCATTTACCAGAATTCTTGGTTCAGTGTGGTACCTCCTGATATGCTCATGGCAGTGATGAGCGTATGGTCAATTGCCTCCCATGTGAGTTTGAAGAACTACAGAGGTCCAACCTAAAAGAGAAGACTAAGAATATTCAGAAGATTCTCATGTAAATGGTGGAGCAGATTTATCCTCATGTCTGATTTTCTGGACATCAACTGGGTATCCGACAATTCAATTTAATTCTGACACTACCTGGAGTTAGCCTCAGATCCCACAAGTTAAAGGGGCTCAGTCCCACAGACTGCTCTCTCTTAAGACATAAGTTAGCCGGGCGCTGTGGCTCAAGCCTGTAATCCCAGCACTTTGGGAGGCCGAGACGGGCGGATCACGAGGTCAGGAGATCGAGACCATCCTGGCTAACACGGTGAAACCCCATCTCTACTAAAAATACAAAAAAATCAGCCGGGTGTTGTGGCGGGTGCCTGTAGTCCCAGCTACTCGGGAGGCTGAGGCAGGAGAATTGCGTGAACCCGGGAGGCGGAGCTTGCAGTGAGCTGAGATCCGGCCACTGCACTCCAGCCTGGGTGACAGAGCAAGGCTCCGCCTCAAAAAAAAAAAAAAAAAAAAAAAAGGACATAAGTTATAAGTACTGGGTCCCCAGGTCACCTGAATTTCTGTCTGACTTTGCTACAAATTCCAGGGTTTGCAGCATGCCACCCGCCACCTGCCCCCCGCCCCAGGCCACATTTCCTTAAGTTGCTAGAACAACTCAGAACTCAGGAAAATGCCATACTTGGAACTATAGTTTATTATAAAGGATGGAAATGAATAGCCAGATGAAGAGGTACATAAGATGAGGTCCAAAAATGCCCTGAGCACAAGAGCCTCTGCCTCTTTGGAGTTGAGGTGTGCCTCCCCCTTGGCATGTGGATGTGTTCACCAACACAGAAGCTCCCATTTAGATTTTACGAAGGTTTCATTACATAGACTTGATGGATTAACTCATTGCCCATTGATGACTGAATTCAATGTCCACTGCCTCTTTCCTCCCCATAGGTCGGGGACAAGAGCTGAAATTTCTAACCCTCAAATAATGGCGTCATGTTTGACCAGCCCCCATCCTGAAGCTATCTGGGAGCCCCACTCTGGAGGTTCATCTCATTAGCCTGAACTCAGGTGTGATAGAAAGGGGCTCTCATTAAAAATAACAAAAGACACTCCTATCACTCAGGAAGAAGTTCCAAGGGTTTTTGTTTTGTTTTGTTTTTAGAAGTGCTGTGCTAGGAACCAGGGACAAACACTGGATGTATTTCTTATTATGCCACATCTGTATTATCCACAGCGTGGATTACTAGTGGAAGTTACAAGAAGGCAAGTTTTAACTAAACATGAGAAAAGGCCTCCCTCAAAATCAGAGCGCCCCACCAGTTGAAGGTTGGTTTTGTCCCTTGGGTAGTGAGACAGTGAGCGCCCCGCTCTCCAGGTACATGCAGAGGGAGGCAGAGCTTATCAGAGTTGTAGAGATTCTCATTTAAAAAAAAAAAAAAAAATAGTTGAATCCAAATACCTTTGAGATTTTACCAGCTGGGTATGGTGGCTCATGCCTGTAATCTTAGCACTTTGGGAGGCCAAGGCAGGCGGATTGCTTGAGCCCAGGAGTTCGAGACCAGCTTGGGCAACATGTGAAAAACTCGTCTCTACAAAAAGTACAAAAATTAGCCGGGCATGGCTGTGCATGCCTGTAGTCCCAGCTACTTGGTAGACAGAGGCGGGAGAGTTGCTTGAGCCTGGGAAGTTGAGGCTACAGTGAGCCAAGATTGTACCACTACACTCAGCCTGGGCAACAGAGTGAGACCCTGTCTCAAAACACACACAAAAAATTTTATAAACCAACTTACCAACTTCAATATTCTAAACTAAAAAAGAAAAATCAAAGATTTAGGATTTGTATTTTAAAAGAACAATTCTTTCAAAAATGTCCAAATAAATACAGATCACATGGAGAAATTTCAGGTTTTTCAGGTATCTTGTCAAATATCAAAATGATTTCTGCAGTTGTCCCCAGGCAGAGGAGAAAAATACCCAGGGAATCCGCATTTCAGCTCAACACCATTGCTACTGCTTCACCAGCACGGTCCCCACACCCTACTCTGCAAACTTGTGCACACATTCCTCTCAAAGAAAGAGGTAGGTCTGGGGAAGTGTGAGGCTTGGCCCAGAAAATCTGACTAATAGGAAAAAAAAAAGGTGTGTAGAGAATCTTCCTCAAAGTGCAAACTTGCTCTTCAATGCCTCTTCGGAAAACCCTTTAAATTAATTGGGTCAGAAGCTATAATATTTGTATATTGTAATTTATATAATAAATAAAAATTGCTGTTTGTGTAGCCACAGATTCCTCTCCAAGAATGTACATAATTACAACTGAGAAAATAAAAAATCAGGTTTCCTTCTAAATTTGTTGCTAAATACATTGGATTATTGGGCCCACAATCACCAATCCTGAATCGGCTCCATTTTTAGAGTACAGAAGTGGTGAAATTGTTCTTACAGAGGAAGGCTGACAACAGTATTGCTACTATTGGCATCCAGCACAGAAAGCACACATCAATATGGCTACCCTAAAAGAATGACTTATTGATGAAACAAAAGACCTCTATATTTCCAGACCCAGTTGTCACTGCTCTGACCTCATCTTACTCAACTTCCAAGTAGCATTTGATATAGCTGACCACATCCCATTTCTTGAATGATTATGTGCTCTAGACTTCCTGAACACCACACTTATTGTGATAGTTGTATTCTTGTTTCCAAAGATTCACGTGTATCCCTGTGAGAGAATTACTCACCCCCTCACCCACAAGATTGATCATGGAAAGTGAATGCAAGTGACAGATGCTGCATCCCAGGAGACTATTTTAGGGTCTTTGCCTGGTTCTACCATCTCTCTTTTGCCTCTCCTGCAGGCTGTGCTGATGGGCATGTCTCTTTCAGTCTGGACCTGGAAGATGTGGAATAGACTGACAGTTGGACTGCAGCCACCATGTAACTTGAGTGAGAAATTGACCTTTTTTCTCAGAAGGCACTGGGCTACAGGGACTGTTTGTTGCCATGCATAATAAAATCTGAATAATGCACACCCCCTCCCCAGCTTTCTCTAACTTCGGTGTTCTTTACTGAACTCACTCTTCCTCTGTCTGAGTTTTCAAGGTGATCATACCTTCTTCTCTAGTTCATCTCTCTCCCTGCATGAGCTCATGACTAGTCCTGGGATTTTAGCTCGATCTCTATGCCTAAATGCATGTTTCAATTCCTTCTTTCTCCACTGAGCTCCAAATTAGTGTTTGACAAACTACAGCCCAATTGTGGCCTGGCATCCATTTCGGTATGGCCCAAGAGCTAAGAAAGGTCTTTATACTTTTAAAAGATAGGGAAAATATCAAAGAACAGTGTATAACAGGAACTCTATGACCCCGAAAGAAAAAGTTTGACTACCTCTAGTCTAGACTCATATATAGCTCAAGTATAATGTGTCCCAACCAAAACTTTTGATGTCCCCATGCCAAATTTTTTCCTGCCTCACTCTTCTCCATTTCAGTAAATGGCATTTCTATGTGCCAGCTGCCTAAATTTAAAAATCTAGAAGTCAGACATCGATCCTTTCTTGTATATCTTTTACCCAACCTATCAGCCCATTCTTTGGTTCCCCTCTGAAATACACTCTGAATCAGGTCACTGCTCACCACTTCCACTGTTAAAATCCTGGTCCAGTCTGCCATCATCTCTTGTCTGGAACAAGATTCACTTGAGCTCCTGCTCCCCTAGCCCCTATTTATTCTCATTTATGACAGCAGCTTGATTTCTCAGAGATTACTCTGAGAGCCCTTGACTTGCTGCTAAATGACTTTCAGTGGCTTCCCGTTTTCCCATGGCACTCCGATGATCTCACCACTGCTCTTGCCTCTCCACCCAAACCTGCTAGCATGCACTGCTTATTCTCTACCCTAGAGCCTCTCTGGTCCACTTTCCATCCCTCACACACACCAAACTGTGCCCAGCTCAGGGACTTTGTTATTTCCTTCTGTCTGGATTAGCCTCCCCCTAGACATTCACACGGATGCTTCTTCATGTCATTAGGGCTTGCTTCAAATGCTCTATCTTCAGAGAGTCCTTCACTGCCTCTGCAACAAAGTTGAAACTGGTGAAGTAAAACAGAACATCCTTCGTCACTTCTTTCCTTTTCTGGCCCAAATATTCGGGTGTCAGTCCACTTCAGCTTTAGCCATTAGAGCTGGCATTGTCATTACAGGATCCTTCTCAGAACCTAGAAGTTGCATTTCAAGATTCCAGTTACATGTCTCTATGGCCTAGAGAGCAACAATTGATGTACTGATGTTGCTTGAGCTATGAAAAAGATAGGGAAGCCCCAGAATCTGGACGTGGCTTTGATGGACAAAGAAAACACTCCATCGATCTGTAGCAAAGTGAGAGGTAAGCTGGGTGGAGCAAAGCAGTGTGGCAACCAGGATAGTAGCCTTTTGTTAGAAATGAAAGTCTGAATCTAGGGGATAATTAGAAAAGTCAATAAGTTGAAGTTTTCTCAGAAGCCTAATCCCTGCTCCCAAGCACCGCTACACAAGACCAAACAGCCCTCCAAACAAGACAGAGAGGCCACTCTCCATGGTTTTAATGTACAGGACTCAGGAATTCCTGACATTCTCCTCCTCAACTACCACTGATACCAGAAAGGAAGTTTTAATTTTTTCCTTTTATCTTAAGATACTGGTTCCCGTTAAGTTGCAAATCCTCTTGGATACAGAAACTCTTAAAGATATTTAGAAGGACATAAAGAGACACTTTTCAGAAGACATACATGTGGCCAACAAGCACATGAAAAAAATCTCACACTGGCTATTATGAAAAAATCAAAATATGGCAGATGCTGGTGAGTTGCAGGGAAAAGAAAATGCTTATACACTGTTGGTGGGAGTGTAAATTAGTTCACCCGTTGTGGAAAGCAATATGGCGATTCCTCAAAGAACAAAAAGCAGAACTACCATTTGACCTAGCAGTCCCATTACTGGTATGTACCCAAAGGATTATAAAACTTTCTACCATAAACATACAGACATGCAGATGTTCACTGCAGCACAACTCACACTAACAAAGACATGGAATCAATCTAACTGCCCATCAATGATAGACCGGATGAAGAAAATGTGGTACATATACAGCATGGAATACTATGCAGCCATAAGAAAGAACAAGATTGTGTCCTTTGTGGGAACATGGATGGAGCCGGATGCCATTATGCTTAGCAACTAATGCAGGAACAGAAAACCAAAGACTGCATGTTCTCACTCATAAGCAGGAATTAAATGATGAGAACACATGGACACAAAGAGAGGAACAACACACACTGGGGCCTACTTGAGGGTGGAGGGTGGGAGGAGGGAGTCAGTCAGAAAAAATAGCTATTGGGTGCTAGGCTTAGTACTTGGGTAATGAAATAATCTGTACAATAAACCCCCATGACATTAGTTTACCTACGTAACAAACCTGCATATGTACCCCTGAGCCTAAAATAGAAGTTTCAAAAAAAATAAATTTAAAAACTACATTTGGAAGGAAGGAGGCAATTAACTTTTGTTAAATACATAGTATGTGACAAGTCCTGCATTCGAAACTTGAATTAGCTTATCTCATCCTTACAATCCTAGCATCCCTGTTTAATAAATAAGAAAACAGCAGCCCAGGGAGATGAGGTAAAATTGCCAATGGTCAAACAGGTAGTAATTGGCTTCTAGAACTAGAACTCAGTCTGCAGGTGTCCTAAGCCACTGTTCTTTCTGCTCTATGATCGGTTCCCTGTTTTGTCATAGATACTTGGGTTAGAATAAAAGGTCGTAAGCAGGAGGAAAGGGCAGGCGATTTGCAGATGGTTTCACAGGTGATCACTGTGGATCCAGGATAAGGCAGGAAGCTGGGCACATGGATTTAGAATCCTAGAAAATTCAAACTGGAAAGGATTTAAGGTATCATGCGGCCCAACCAAGCCAACTTCGCATGCAATAAAAATGAGCTTCAGAGAAGGGAAATGACCTTTCTAAGTGGAAAGATAACTATTTAGACATTTTACTAGTAGGCGTTTACTAGATTATACTGTGATTACAAACAACGCTAGACCCCAGCTCTCAGTAGCTTCCAATAACAAAGATTTGTTTCTCATGTGTGTTACATGTCTGCTGTGGACTGGCTCCAGAGGGCAGATCTACCCAACAGCAAGTTGGCTGTGGGTCTGTTCCATAAGTCCTCTTCCTTCTGAATCCAGGCTGAAGGAGCAGGCTCTATTTGGTCATACTATTCTCACGGCAGAGGAAAAAGAGTCAGAGGAACTGGCAGAAACATGGCTTTTAAAGCTTCTGCTCAAACAGGACATCACATTGTATCTGCTCATATCCCATCAGCAAAGCAAGTCGCAGGGCTAAGTCCAACGTCATTTGGGGCAGGAAGTAGATATTTCTCCCACAGGAGAGCGCAGCAAGTCACGCAGCAATGTGGGAGCGGGGGTGTCTAATCCTTGAAGAAAGAGGGAGTGAGTAATTGGGAACAATAACACCGTATACCACCGATGTTCATTTGTGTTTCATTCACACTGAATTTTGCCTTCCCCAGGGAAGATGGTATCCAACTATTGCATTCTTAGCCTCAGAAGGGTTTGTGTTGCCAAGATAAAGGGCAGGGTTTTCTGGTTTTGATTTTGCAAAGCCTAAGTTAGAGATGTCTCTGGAGAGGGTGAAAAGAAAGGCGAGTACCCTGGAGAGAAAAGAAGGGGAAATGCTGTAGGAACAGAGGAGAAAGATTTTATTCCTCACACTTAAAAGACGAACAGGATTTTTCAGTGGGGGATGTCCCAAGAGTTGCAAGAATCAGCTAAACCTTGCTCTACCACAAGGGATGGCCACACCTCACAGAAGCATGCTTCTGAGGTGCTCTTGGAGAGGCCAAGGATGCCAGCCTCAATGAGAAACCCAGCTGGGTACAGGCTTGGTTCTCCATGTCACTCTCTGAAGAATCCCTCTCCAAAGGTTTTAGATGGTGTGAGGCTCCAGGGACCTTCCCCAAACCCAGGGATGCGGGGGCAGAGGCGGAAACATCATAACATTAAACTTCCTGTCAAACCAGTTGCACAGGGAGCAGAATAAATTTGACCTAAAGAAGTAAGTGACACATTTCTTCCATCTCATACTGTGAGCAAAATTCATTCATTGAGATCTCACAGCTTAGTAAGGGACAAGACAATTCCTTAGATTTTCACTGGAACAATTGTTCATCATTCCCTGTGCCAAGCCCTTTGTATTGGTTTGCTAGGGCTGCCATAATGAGGTACCACACACCAGGTGACCTACACAACAGAAATGTATTGTCTCGGAGTTCTAAAGGCTAGAAGTCCTAGATCAAGGTGTTGGCAGAGCCATGCTCCCTCTGAAGGTGGTAGGGAAGGACCTGTTCTGGGCCTCTCTACTTGTTTCTACTAGTTTCTTGGCTTCTAGCAGCATACCTCCAATCTTCAGACAGTGTTTTTCTTCCTGTCTGTGGGTGTGTCCAAATTTCCCCTACTCATATGGACACAATATACTGGGGTCCACCCTACTCTGGTATGACCTCATCTTATTAACTGTATCTGCAATGATCCTCCAACTCTATTTTATTACCTTTCTGATCCTGGTAAAGAGAGAAGCAGCTTCCTTGTGTGGGTTAAAAAAGTTCATGGAACCTAACAAGTCCTTGAAAATCTGAAATTAAGAAGAAGGTGCAGTTTGGATAATCTGGAGAAGGATGATTCCAGTACATTTTATGAACAATTTCCCACCTTGAGTCTTACGTATGCCAAAAGACAATTTCTTTAATAAAATGAGACGCTCCTTGGGTCAGCTGATTTAGGAAGAATCTGGAATTAGTGGAATTGGCTGTTTTTCGCAGCTATAACTTTGTCTTGTATCTGGCACTTTCTTTAAAAAAAAAAAACGAACTTTACATACATTACATACTTTTGTATGTTGATCAGACCTCAATAACTTGGTTTTGAAAAATATTAATATTGGTATTAACATAAGATTAATATTTTATTATATGGATATCATTGTATTAATAATTAGTAATGTTACTAATTGCACAAGCATATGACTTCCACTTAGTCTAGGTGGGCTTGAGATTGTGTGAGTTTTCTCCTTTTTCTCTTTTTTAAACTTAAGATGGAGTTTTTGTGTCTATTTTTTTGGTGTTTTGGATGAGTTTCAAAAGAGGGAGAAGAGAGAAAATGCCTTGACTCCTCCATTTGATAACTGACCATTTTCTGACCACAAGCCCCAAATTATCCCAAAGTTCTCATGGAAAGATTCTATTTAAACTTGTTCATTGAATGACACTCTGTCCCTTCACATCATCCCTTTTCTCCACAAAGGAGTCAACATTCTGAAGCTCCTCCAGGGAGGACAAATCAGGCCCTGAGCTTGACCCTCCACCTGGAAGCTCAAGGCAGACAAACCATTGTGAGGAGAGGGAGAGGCTGACAGGACCATGGCCCAGAGAAATGGGCTCAGGCAATCAGAATCACAACAATAATAGTAATGGTGCACTGATGCAACACTTAGTGTGTGCTGGGCTCCCTATTTGGAACGGTAAATGCATTGCCTCATTTAATTCTCCTCATTTCACAGGTGAGAACATGGAGGCCCAGAGATATTAAAGGACTGGTCTAAGGAATTAAATGGCAGAGTTGGTGATATGGTTTGGCTCTGTGTTCCCACCCAAATCTCACCTTGAATTGTAATAATCCCTACGTGTCAAGGGCGGGGCCAGATGGAGATAACTGAATCATGGGGGGCAGTTTCCTCCATACTGTTCTCATGGTGGTGAATAAGTCTCATAGGATCTGATGGTTTTTATAAATGGGAGTTTCCCTACACAAGCTCTCTTGCCTGCCGCCGTCTAAGACGGACTTTGCCCCTCCTCCACCTTCCACCGTGATTGTGAGGCCTCCCCAGCCACGTGGAACTGTAAGTCCATTAAACCTCTTTATAAATTTTCTTTATCAATTACCCAGTCTCAAGAATGTCTTTATTTTCAGCATGAGGACAGACTAATACAGTTGGGTTTACAGCCTACGAGACCTCAACCTTTTTTTCATAGTGAGTTTTTACTTCCTCTGTTCCCTTCCAAGAAGGAGTGTAAGAATCTGCCTCATTAGTCTCTCAGGGATCAAGCCCAGGAGCTTGGCTCCCTGCCTTGGGAGAGTAAGTCTATCCTGCTATCCCCCACTCATGGAGGGTAATCAATAAAGTGTATTCTTGGGCAAGCTGTTAAAAGAGAAACAGGCACTCGTCATACTTTTGCTCAGCATCTGAACTCCCTTCTCAAGTTCCACCTTTGTGTGAGCCTTCATAGGAAGCTTATAGGATATGGGGTTGCCACCAGAATATGGCCAGGAATCACTCTTGCCTAGAACTTTGAGTCTGGAGCAGGGAGTCCTAGGAGCAGAGACGATTTAGAACCCATCCTAGTGGCACCACCAGCAGCATTGAGGGTCCAGTGGCACCCATGCAGCAGTAGTGGTGGCAGCCACCCAGGATACACAGCCTGTATCCACTGTGAAGTGCCCTGCCCTGTGCCAGCCAGCCAGCTTTTCTTGGTATTTGTCTGCTTCTCTGTCCTCCCAGTTAATTGTCTGAGCTACTCCATATTCTACCAGTAAGTTCCCTTTCTGACTACAATAACTAGAGTTTGTTGTTTGCTAATGCTGAAGGGGCATGAACAATGACAGATGCACAGGCAAACAGAGCCCTCTTCATCCAGCTTAGGAACAATTAATCTTACTTTGAGATTTCGCCACCATAGAGGCCAGCCTGAGCCATTCATCTCCCTCTGCCTCACCAAAATTTGGCACCTTTTACACATTTTAAATTGCTTATAGGCTGGGCGCTGTGGCTCATGCCTGTAATCTCAGCACTTTGGGAGGCCAAGGCGGGCAGATCACCTGAGGTCAGGAGTTCATAATCAGCCTGGCCAACATGGCAAAACCCTGTCTCTACTAAAAATACAAAAATTAGCCGGGCATGGTGGTGGGCACCTGTAATCCCAGCTACTTGGGAGGCTGAGGCAGGAGAGCCGCTTGATCCTGGGAAGCGGAGGTTGCAGTGACCCAAGATTGCACCACTGCCCTCCAGCCTGGGTGACAGAGCAAGACTACATCTAGAAAAAATTAAAAAATTAAAAATAAAAATAATAAAAAAATAAATTGCTTATACTTTTATGGGCTGAGCTGTTCTTTGGAAGACCTACAATGAAAGAGGAATATATTTTGATCAAAAAATGGAGAAGATTTAAATGGTGTGAAAGATGGTGGCAGATGGTAAGAGCTCATGGTGAATGCCAAAGAGGACACATCATCTTTTGTTTTTGTAGACTGCGTTTTCTCAATTGAGATTTTTAAAAATTTGCTGATGTCATGTTTCCTTAATTTGTTGGCTGCAGCTGCATCTCAAGGCGTGGTTAAGTACAGTCCAATGAACCATGGTCATAGGAGTAGTTTGGAATGGGCCATAATCAGCCTGCACTTGACCCTGAGAAATGGAGGGGAATAGCTACAAGTGTGGGAAAACAGGCATGTGTGGTAGAGAGAAGGCGAAACACCAGGCCAAGGCCCAACCCAGGCAAGCAGCATGTCGGTGCTGGGGTTGTCTGTGATTGACATGGAGGCATGGGTATCCCCTCCCCAGTCATGGGGTATTCAAAAGTAGCAATTCTCTGGTTCCAAGCAGGCAGCTGACATTAGATAAGCAACACAGGATGCAGCATAGACCAACCCTTGAATCAAGGTGAGGATGGAGTTCAATACACCTGTGGGCTGATGAGAGAAACACAGGCTCCTATTTCTAAAGATTCTGCAGAACCCCAGGTTTTGAAATATAATGATTTAGAGAAAGAAAAAAATGGCAAATGCCAGTCATCAGACATGGGCACACAGGAAGGTGGGGTCACCAGCCAAAAAAAAAAAAAAATGGATTTGATGTAAGTAATAGAACCTTCCATCCCTGCTTTCTGCAGTCAAGGCCTTTCCCAGAAGAAGAGCAGCAGCAGAACCAGGCTCATGAATGTAGGCCATGCTCTCAGACAGAAAAAGATGCTGCAAAGACTGAGTGACCACTTGCAATGGATCTTGTCTCATTCATTCTTTCTTACAAAATGTGTTAGCAACAGAAATCTAGAAGAACCTTATAGGATGAGCTGGTCTCTGTCCTACCTCAAGACCAATAACAAAAACAGAAATACTCCAAAAGACACATTGCCTTTGACTTGTTATAGGAAAAGAGATTCTAAAACTTCCCTCTGTATATAGCTAATTCTACCATTTATTTCCTAATTTTGCTTGTGTCTGACTCACAGCTCACAACTTTGCTTAAAATTGAGGCCAGCACACACCAAAAGTATACATGATTTATGTATACTTGTCAGTACTCTCAAAGAAATTCCTTATTTGCTTCAAGTTCAAAATTATGTTATCTTATTCAACAGTGTAGAGTGCATGTATCGTGTAATAGGTTTTGAGGATTCAAAAGTAAATAAAACACAGTCCCACCTTTGGGAAACTTACAGTATAGTCCATAGCTGCCTTTTCTCAAGACAGTTTTACCCCAATTCCTACAAAAATGTTCAGCAAGAGAAGATTAGAAAGGAGGGAAAGTTGGAATGGGGTAATAGAAAAATAAAGGGAATATACGAGAGATTTAAAAAGCATATAATGATGAACCCTGTCTTTCCTGTTTCTGGAATTGGCTGTCTCACAGGCCAAAAGACTAGGACTGCCACAGGGGGATGCCTACAGGCCCATGGAGGCCTGCCTGTTTCAGACCAATCTGACATACACAAGAAAGCCACTATGATTTACTCCATGACTGATTGAGAGACACAGAGTACTGTGTGTGCAATAAACTGTTATCCATATGACCTTTGTCCTCGCTTAATGACAATAACAGCAGTGGCTCACACCTATAATCCCAGGGCTTTGAGAGGCCAAGGCAGGAAGATCATTTGAGCCCAGAAGGCTTGGGCCCAGGAGTTTGAGACCAGCCTGGGCAACATAGCGAGACCCCATCTATAAGAAATTTTAAAATTAGCCAGGTAAGGTGGTGCATACCTATAGTTCCAGCTACTTGGGAGGCTGAGATGGGAGGATTGTTTTAGCCCAGGAGTTGGAGGCTGCAATGAACTACGATCCCACCATTTTACTCCAGCCTGAGTGACAGAACAAGAGTCTGCCCAACCCCCCAAAAAAGATAATTTGTTAAGTAGAGATTGTGGTCCTGGTGCCCAAAGAACCACAAAATGAGGAGTAATATGTTGTTTGCATCTTTCTGGAGTCTCACATCGTAACAGCAACAGACTCTACAGAGCTATTTGGTGCTGTTCAAAGCTGCTGTTGGTTCACATAAGCATGCAGCCCAGAGGAGAGATGCTTAATCAGCTTTCTGACTCCATGAGGAAGCCACTCTTCAGCTCTGTGTGAAATGCCGCTTGCTGAACTTAGCTAGCCCTCTGTTTTCTGCACATGTAGTTCTACGCAGCCATTTTCCAACATAAGAAAATGCACAGAGTACATCATTTTTGCTGTGTGCTAGGGTCTCCATGATGATGAGCCTGTTCTACCACTTAGGGTTGAGGAAGGATTGTTGAAGACTGACAACATTGTCAAGCAGCCGGGTTTGCCGTGTCCCTGGTCCAAATCACAGAACTATAAAAGTTGTTGGATGGTACTGAATAATTCAAAAACCTGTTTAATATGGAGCTTGGATACTATGTAAATGATATTTTCTGATCATCTCCTCAAGAACCCTGTAGGACTGTTTTTTGCTTTTCTGTTTAACTCACGAGAAGTACAGTACACATTGTTCTAACAGAATAGCTTAAGTCACTGAACCCTGATGGTTGTCTCTCCATTTCTTTAGATCTTTCTTTCTTCTTGTTATTTCCTTCAGAGAAGTTTTACGTATTTCTTCAGAAAGATGTTTCACATTTCTTTTTAGATATGTTCTGAGTATTTTATCATTTTGCTGCTATTGTGAATGGACCTTTTCCTCCATTATATTTTCCAACAAAGAATTGCTGCATAAAGAATAGCAACTGGCTTTTGTACATATTTTTTCTCTATACTTTACTGACTATACTTGTTTGTTTCAATATTTTTCAGCTGATATTTTTAGATTTTCCATGTATGAGAATATATCATCAAAATGATCATGCTTATCTCTTCCTTTCCCACCTATGTGTATATTAATTCCATTTTCTCCCTTATTAGCAAGTTTGGATGCTAATAGGAATGGGGCCTTCTTACCTTGTTTCTGACTTTTATAGAAATTCCTTTAATTAATTAATCATTGAATATGATAGTTGCTATTGATTTCTTTATATCCTTTTTGCCATATTAAGGGAGCTTGCTTTGACTCCTAAGAATTTAACTAACATTAGGTAGAGTTTCAGGGCACTAATGAATAACTTTTTCCCACCTTCAGTTTAGAACCAATTCTGAACACAAGAACCAGACAGACACAGATCAAAACACCAGCTTAATTGGCGAGACTAATTGAAGAATGTGGCACAGATATGTGGACTCCGGTGGCTTTCTAAATTTTCATCCTAGAAATAAACTCACCTAGATGAAAGTGCAAAATGGTAAGCCTCCTCCACACAGGCATGGCTGCCCTGGAAAAATTAATATCACACGGAGGAAAGCATTCCAGAAAAGACTCTGTCTGCAGCACATCTAAAATGGGAAGCTCACAAGGGGCAGAGCCAAGGAATTTCAGTGTATTCTCCAATAGTCGCCAGATACTCCCTGGGAGGAAGATCCAGAGAGAGGACAGAAGCATTACTGTTAGAAATCCCTTTATGGAAAGATGAGGCCCACAGAATTAGAGGTTTCTTATATAAATGGCTAGTCAGTTTTCTCGAAAGCTTGTTAGGCATCCGAATGAGTTGTCTATTACAACATAACAAATTGCTGCCAACATAGCAACTTCACACACATTTATTATCTCACAGTTTATGTGGGTCAGGAGCCTGATCATAGCTTCGATGAGCTCTCTGCTTTGGGATCTCTTACGAGGCTGCAATCAAGGTGTTGGCCAGGATGGGGTCTCATGGGAATGTTCAACTGGGGAAGGATCTGCTTCTAAGCTCCCTCATGTGGTTGTTGGAAGATTCAGTTCCTTTTGGGCTGTTGAACTGATGGTCTCGGTTCCTAACTGGCTCTTGATCAGAGGCTACCTTTAGGTCCTTGCTTACTAGACCTTCTTGATGATGCAGCAACTTGCTTCATCACAGCCAGCAAAAGAAGAGAGTCTGCTGAGAAGATGGAAGTCAAAATCTTTTGTCATTTAAACATGGAAATATTATCCCCTCAATGTTGCTGAATTCTATTGGTGAATAGAACATTATTCAAGAGTAGGAGACTCCACAAGGTTGTGAATACCAGGAGGCAGAATCACTGGGGACCATCTTAGAGGCTGGCTCCTGCAGGCATCTATAAAAATGACATAATCAACACAGTTCTTCATTTTGAACTATTCTTAAATTCTCAGAAGAAAAGGTGCTTGATCATAACGTTTTTCTTTTAATGAACAGATGGATTAAATTGCTAATATTTTCTTTAGGACCTTTACATCTATACTGATAATGTATTGGGTCTACAGTTTTTGCTGTTTTTATTGGGTTTGAAATCTGGATTATGGTAACTTAAAAAATTGAATTGGCAAGTGTCCATCTTTTCTTATATTGACATAATTTAATAACATGGGAATTGGCCGGGCGTGGTGGCTCACACCTGTAGTCCCAGCACTTTGGGAGGCTGAGGTGGGCGGATAACCTGAGGTTGGGAGTTTGGGACCAGCCTGACCAACATGGAGAAACCCCGTCTCTACTAAAAATACAAAAAATTAGCCAGGCATGGTGGCACATGCCTGTAATCCCAGCTACTTGGGAGGCTGAGGCAGGAGAATTGCTTGAACCCAGGAGACAGAGGTTGCGGCGAACCGCGATCATGCCATTGCACTCCAGTCTGGGCAACAAGAGCAACACTCCATCTCAAAACAAACAAACAACAACATCAAAAAAAACACGGGAATTACTAGATCCTTTAAGGTTTGTGAGTATCCTCCTGTAACACTATCTGGAAGTAAATCTTTGACAAAATTGTCAGTCTATCCTTTCTCATTTTTAATATTATCTGCAGGCATTTTTTTTTTTTTCCCGAGACAGAGTTTCACTCTTGTTGCCCAGGCTGAAGTGCAACTTCCGCCTCCTGGGTTCAAGTGACTATCCTGCCTCAGCCTCCCAAGTAGCTGGGATTATAGGCATGCACCACCATGCCCAGCTAATTTTGTATTTTTAGTAGAGACAGGGTTTCACTGTGTTGATCACGCTGGCCTCAAACTCCTGAACGCATGTGATCCACCCACCTCGGCCTCCCAAAGTGCTGGGATTACAGGCATGAGCCACTGCATCCAGCCCAGGTATCTTTTAAAGTATTTTCTTGGCCAGGTTTATCAGCAGTTTGTCTCCCTTGTGATATTTTCTAAAACCATTCTTATGATTTTATCAAATTTTAAATTTTGTTATTTTTCTAATTCTTCATTAATTTATATTTCCAACTTTGTTTTGGTCTTTTATTGTTGTTAAAACTTCTTGAATGTAATTTTAACTAATCTTCTATCTTTCTTGTTTTATCACAAAATAACTGAAAACTATGGATTTTTCTGTCAGGATGGTTTTTGCTGTATCCTTTAGATTCTGATGTGCACTGCTTCCATTCATCTTATCTTTAAGTAGTCCGAATTTTAGATTTGTTTTCTTCATTTATTCAAAAGGCAGGATAAATAGTTTTTATTGTAATTTTTAAGAAGTTAGACCCCTTTTCTCATCTTTTAATAGTTAATTTCCAGTTTAGTGTATTGCAATCAAATAACATGTCCAATAATCATTTAAATTTTTACATTGTATTGAGATTTTCTTTGTAGTTTAATACATGATCAGCTTTTGCTCATTGGTGATTTGAAAAACTCTGTAAAGAACAAAATTGTATTTGTCTACAATTAAGTTTATATATTTACATATTCAATACATATTTGAATGTATTGTTTATTCAAATACATTATCATATATCGAAATATTCCAATATCCAATATTAAAATATTTTTGAATATTCAAAACAGTTTTGGTCTTATTTTTAAACAACTTAATCTGTTTAATACTGAAATAAAAATATTAAAATTGATATTAAGATTTGTTAAATTCTCATAAGTTTTCTAACAGTTTTATTGCCTTATATACATTTTTGCTATGTTACTTAGTGCATAAAGTTTATGACTACTATAGGTTTTATATCATTCTACCTTTTATTATTTTTAATATCATTTTGTCTCATTTAGACCCTTCTATTTTATTTTATGTAATAATCTTGCCATCCTCCTGTGTTTTCTAAATAATACTTTCTTGGCATATCTTTCCCCATTCCTTTTTTTAAACCTTACTTTGACTTTTTACTTTTAAAATGCAACCTTAGATATTCAGCTAAATTGTTTTTTAAAACTATATGAGAATCTTTGAAACAACCCAAGAGTCTTGTTTTGGCAGCAGTTTCAACCCATTCACACTGATGATGGCTTTTACTTGTACGTACTGTTGGAAATATAGTACAAATATCTTGGGCCTATGAGGTGGCAGGCTCATATATTCTAGAAACCATTTTTCTCACTCATACATATTTTATGTAGAACTAGTCCTGCAGAAGATGAGCAATTCTGCACTGAATAAACATAGGGTCTTAGTGAAATTCTTGTGGCAACCCGCTGGATGTTAACTGTCTCAACTTAGACCTATTATTGGGAGCCTGTGCTTAAATGAGGCAGACGCACAAAGTAGAGGTCTGTAAGCTCCTTTCTGCATAGTAAAACCTACACTGGCAACATTTCAGTGTATCTCAGCTGCTCTGATGGTACTCAGTATGGCAGTGATGTTGTCCAATAACGTGTCTTGAAGGGCCCAAACCAACAGTGTGAGGGTATTAACGTACAGAGAAATACTAAGAAAGCTGCATTCATCCAGTTCTGTCTTTTCTTTAACATGGGGATAGTGGTCTTGACCAGAGTCATCTCAACAAATCTCCAGAAAACCTTTGCCTTTTTCGTGTCTTAACTTCTTCAGAAATTGGACAGACATCTATGCTTTGCATGTCAGGAGCTCTATTGGTGTCTTATTCTGTTAATATCAAGGTCAAACTAGATTTTAAAAAGATCAGACGACTATATTGAAAGAAAATAGTTGGATTAAGTAACAGTCTCTTTGGGTCTGTTTTGGATATTCTAAGTAAAAGCAGAGAAAGAAAAGATGTTCTATTTTGATTCTAATCCCAGCTCTTCCCCTATAAAGAGCCTCTAATAAATGTGGAATCCTGGATAGAAATAAGACAGCCTTGAAATGTCTTTGTAAGAATAGGTGGGTAGACATTTATATCACTGTAGAGAGCTACTAAGGGTGATAACACAAGAAGGAAAAGTAAAGATTTTTAAAATGACATTTTAGAATTCGTATGTAATTCCTTATTCTGTGTAACTAAGTCCAGGAACTTAAGAGGGTACCATGTTGAATTATTTTATTTATAGTCTAGGATTGAGTAGGTAAGTAAATATCTAAGTACTCAGATTCTCATTGTCAGAGAAACGAGTTACACACAAGAAAACGGGAAGGCCAGAATGAGCCCTATGGGTTTATATTGGAATTGGAGATAGCATGTACTTATGGTTTTTAATATTTATACAGAGAAAAATAGAAACAGATGTTGTTACTGAGTCAAACCTGGGTCTGCTTGCCTAGGGGTGAAGTAAAGCCAAACATCCACACTGAGGTTTTGCAGGGGGAGAAAGAGGGTGTTTATTTGCAGGGCACCAAGCAAAGAGAACTGGGCAGCTCCTGATTCATGAATACACAGCCTCCCTGATGGATTACAAGCAAGGGTTTTTAAAGGCAGGGGTAAATCTCAGGAAAGCAGAAGTTACAGGCAAAAGTGTAAATCAACACTTGGAGGTTATACATTGGTTTGACCTAAAAAAAAGGTGGAGTATCTTGAAGCAGGAGCTTACAGGTCATAGGTGGATTCAAAAATTCTCTGATTTGTGACTGGTTAGGAAAGTGGAGCTTTGTCTGAAATCTTGGGGTAAGCAGAAAAGAACGTTAAGGTCTGGCCTGTGGCATGACTTCTTCCAGGTCCTTCAAGAAGAAATTTAGAACAAAGGAGGGTGGTCAGAATTCAGTCCTCAGTTTCCCCCATCTGAGGTCCACGTGCCCGCGGATTCATTTGGTGGGGCTCTAGGTTTCTGCAAAACAACTCAAGGACATGTGTTAAGATGTTATCTTTAGTTTCTACAGGGAACCAAACATCCTGTGGCTCTAACTTCCTTGACTATTGTTTTTAAGCTACAATTACCTTCTTATCAGGTTGCTTATTTGGTTCTCAGGGCTAGCTAGGTGTCTGGTATTTATTTTCCTTGAAAGAACTCAAGATTTTCCTTTGTTTCCATGTTTGGGGATGGGGAGGGCAGGAGGCCTCTAAGAGGGTGTCCCTGCTCTGTCTCAGTTCTCAGTGTGTGTGTATTACACATGTATTTCTTTGCTCTGCCCACTAAGAGGATCTAGAAGAAATGGCTCTGCACCAGCGATGAAAATGACCAGCCCCCTGATTTTAGATTCTAAAGACCATTCTCCAAGGAAAGACACAGGGCTCCTTGAAGAAAAAGTCTGATTGAAGAGCTGGAGCAAGAAGAGAGCAAGATGAACCTGGAATATGTTGATAATGTCGCAAAGTAGGAAAGTGTCCAAGGAATGTGCCATATCCCAGGACACACAAACCCCTCTGAAGGAGCTCCCAATGGCCAAATCTGGGATAATTTGAGCCAGAAACTAAAGAGTGACAGTAATAGGTTATATATCATAGAATAAAATAAGAATCCGTGAGCCCAGACTGACATAAATAAATAATTTTAAAGTAAATAAACAGGGGAGAAAGGGAGACTCATCCTTTCTGTAGTTTCAGTGGAGTGATGGAATTAGAAAATCTCCACTTGGAAAGCACCACAGTCATAATTGTTTCAGGTAAGAATCCTCAAAGGATGCTAAAAGTGTTGGGTGAATGTCTGATGAGGACCAGGATATTTATTTTCAAAGTGTCTCCTCATCAGATACTGCACTATTTGCAGAGGGGGAAAAAATAACTATAGTAATCAAGTAATCAAAGTAAATCTCATCAGAACGGATCAATGTCCTGATATATGCATTAAAAATGCACAACCTACATCTAATCAGGAGGATCCATCAGACAAATCCAAAGTGAGGCATATTTTACACAATAGCAGGCCTGTACTCTTCAACAGTGTCAAGGTAATGAAAGACAAAGAAAGAGCAAAGAACCACTGCAGATGAAAGGAAAGGAAGAGAACAGGACAATTACATGCAACGTGAGATCTTTGACTGGGCTGGAACAGAACAAAAACATGAATGGGACAACTGACAAAACTGGAATATCTAAAGATTAGATGATAGCATCATATCAACATTGATTTCCTGATGTTGACCTCTGAACTCATTTTACTCACATCATTGTGATTGTGTAAGATGTTAAGATGTTTAAATTTGGGAAGTCTGAATAAAGGATATACAGTCATGTTTTTGTATTTTTTAAAGTTGGAAATGATTTCATAATGAAAAGTTAAAAAAAAAAATCCAAGCACTACTCTTTTGTGGATAGACAATATGTCCATCTGGTTTTGAACTTGGTAATTTCATTTGAATGTGATAGTCCTGTATTTTACAGCACACTTCTAACCGTGTTTTTAGTCACCCAGAAGCTGAGTGTTCAGACTAGGTGACACTCCATGGACACAGTCATAGTCATAGGGCAATTAAAGGCACTCAGAAGCCTTGGTGGGCCAGGCACGGTGGCTCAAGCCTGTAATCCCAGCACTTTGGGAGGCCGAGGCAGGTGGATCACCTGAGGTCAGAAGTTCAAGACCAGCCTGGTCAACATGGTGAAACCCTGTCTCTACTAAATATACAAAAATTAGCCGGGCATGGTGGCGGGCACCTGTAATCCCAGCTACTCAGGAGGCTGAGGCAGGAGAATCGCTTGAACCTGGGAGGCAGAGGTTGCAGTGAGCCGAGATTGTGCTGTTGCGCTCCAGCCTGGGCAACAGTTAGAGCGAGACTTTATCTCAAAAAAAAAAAAAAAAAAAGTATTGGTGTTGGTGGAACCTGGAAAGGAAAGCTAGAAGCATATGAAAAAAGGACAAAGAAAATTCTCGGCTTTTCCCCTTGCTGTCTTTTATTCTGCCTTGCTGGCCACAATCAGCTTTAGGCTGCAAGCCAACCCAGAAAAGATCCAGTCTCTTCAAAATACAGGTTTTATTTTGTTTTTGTTTTGTTTTGTTTTTTTGAGATGGAGTCTTGCTCTGTCGCCCAAGCTGGAGTGCAGTGGCGCAATCTCGGCTCACTGCAACCTCCGGCTCCCGGGTTCAAGTGATTCTCCTGCCTCAGCCTCCTGACTAGCCGGGACTACAGGTGCCCACCACCATGCCTGGATAATTTTTGTATTTTTAGTAGAGATGGGGTTTTGCCATGTTGCCCAGGCTGGTCTCAAACTCCTGATCTCAGGTGATCCACCCACCTTAGCCTCCCAAAGGGCTGGTATTACAGGCATGAGCCACTATACTCAGCTCAAAATACAGGTTGACGACAGACACGCCTGTGGTCTTAGATTCAGCCCATTAGTGGAAACTTCTGAGAGCGGCAGGGGGTGGGGCACAGGATGTGGCTCCCAGACAGTCACCTCCAGTTGGAAAAATTCTGGCGACCTAAAGTCTATAGTCTGACAGGCACGCTCAGAGGTGTTTGAGAGGAGACTAAAAATCTGGCTGTTGGTAAAGGATAAAGCTGATTCAGATTCCTGGGCAGCTGCTCATCTGCATGTGGCCTTCAAAGCCAGGATGAGTGCATGCGAAACAAAGGAGCCCAGGAGCCAAGAGCGGATGGGCACCCTCCCCAGGTGTCTTGCTACACTGTTGGCATTTTCCTGCAAGGCTGCATTTCTGCTGCGAGTTAGAGGTTTCAGAAGTTTATTCTTCATAGTCCCTTTCCTTGGAGACAGAAGACTTGGTCACACCACTCTATCTAAATGAAAATAGCTTTCAATTAGACCTGATATTTGATTTTTTTTTTCTTCCTATGGGTTGTTTTGGCTGTGGGCTCAATTTGCATTGAATCTGATAGACCTATTCTAATATCCTTGCCTACATGGAAAAAATTCAGCATACACTCATTCCTTTCCAAATCATTGAGAGACTAGGGGTATGATAAAATATGGCAGTTCCTATACAGGTTATATTAAGAATATTCATATTTTTTAACTGTGAAATAAGCAGTGACGGGTGACACTGTACATTTCCTACATTTTTAATATACCTCAGAGCTGCAAAGTGGAGCTAGTGGAAGTCATCCCTGCCATATTCGTTTTCAGCTACAGAGAGAGAAAATCATTAGATCTGTGCTGGGGCAGGACATCCCATCTTTCTGTTTAGACCTTTAGACACTGTGCAAGTGCCTGGACTCTCAAAGTAGGCTAGGTGATGCGCCCTCGCAGATCCAGCCTCCCAGGCTCAGCCTTTCTGCTTCCTCCCAGGTGAAATATGCAAAGATGCATGAGAAGTACTCATGGAAATGCCATTTGCTCCAACTTCTACATTTTCTTGTAGGTAAGGAAGCAAAATGGAAATGGGTGGATTTAAATGTCAATTTGGAACCCCTTCTCTTACCAACGCTAAACTTCCCCAGTAGAAAAGCTGTTTGGTCATATGCACATATGACTAGTTCCCACCTCCCACAGCCAGAGACCGCCTGCTGCCTGATGAAAAATGTGTTTAAAACGGAACCTTTTTGTTGTTGTCATTAAATCTAAGACACCGAGATAGGGCACTCTTTCCCAGAAGCACTTGCACAAATGGAGGGTCTTTAATGAACACTGATAAGTCTGAATATGAAATGAAAGATTAACAGTTATGTAAGCCAGTGACAGATGTTACAACCCAGTACAGCATAGCCTCATATGCCATCAGCATGACTCCCGACAGAACTAAAGTAGAACTGCCCATTAATATAGAGAACATCTCCTGTCTTTTTTCTGCTTGAAAAGAGCCACTCAGTTTCCTCAACACCACACTGGTTGTTTTAAACACTGGTTAGAATGTATTGTTTTGGCCTGGCCTTTTGGTGGGGAACTTTATTGTTGAATTTAATTCATACAAATCTCGTTCTGTTTAAATGATTTTGCAGTAAAAACAAAAACGAAAGAGAGCGCTAACGTTACAAGCAATTTTCACTTATATTCTAAGACACAGAAAAATATCAGAAATGCATATAAATAGCATTTTTAAAGGTTGGACTCATCTAAACCAGGCAACAGTCATAAAAATAAAGCAAATTAGAGATAAGAAGAGACAGAAGGTAAACTGCTCAGTGTCCACCAATCAGTAGAAAAGGCCTAATCAGAACTAGGAGTTCTGGAAAGCCAGGCCAGAGCAAAGAACAGGAGGGCTGGGGACAGTAGAACAAGATAGTCTTTTGCCACGGTGAGATTAGGAAGTTCCCAGATAGACCACAGCTTAGATGTTGGTCCATTTTAGTTTTCATCTCCTCTGGCAATACATATTATTTCAGAGAATTAACATTTTAAATTTGAATGGAGCTATGTCAAATGGAAACTCCTTTTTAATTGTCTCAAACCATAATTTATACATATCTCAAAAGTTTAAATAAAAATGAGGATTTTGTGGTTTTTCAAAAAAAATGATGACCTACTTTGGAGAATCCCAAAATGCAAGGAATACACTCACTAAACCAGGTTAGTAAGGAAGCCTATGTATTTTCAATGACAAAAGCAGCTCTCAGACATTTGTGTGGTGGTTTTCTGGTAATTAGGTACTTGAACTTGAGTTAGGAAAGGATTGATCTAGAGTTACAAGGAGAAAGAAAGTAGAGAACAGGAAAAATAAAGGGTTAGGCATATTATTATTTCAGCAATTCCTAGCTTTACCATTAATGTAATATGACTATTTGTTTATTTTTTATTTTTATTTCTTGAGATGTTGTTTTGCTCTTATGCAGGCTGGAGTGCAATGATGCAATCAGCTCACTGCAACCTCTACCTCCTGGGTTCAAGCAATTCTCGGGCCTCAGCCTCCTGAGTAGCTGGAACTACAGGCACGTGCCACCACGCCCGGCTAATTTTTGTACTTTTAGTGGAGATGGGGTTTCACCATGTTGGGCAGGCTGATCTCAAACTCCTGACCTCAGGTAATATATCCATGTCAGCCTCCCAATATCATGTTATTCTTTTGCTTCATGGCATTTACCATAAACTATCATTATTCAGTTTATTTATCAGTCAGTTTATTACCCTTCAAATGCAAGTTCTATGTGATCAGAGAGCCAGCCTGCCATCTTCAAAGTTCTAAAGATAAAACTTGGCCCAGGGCCTAACACTTGGTAGACAGGCAAAGATAAATTTTTTTTAAATAAATAACAAGTACATGAATGAATGAATGAAATTCATAATAACCCAACACAGAATCAATAAGGAATAAATACATACATACATTAATGGAAAATGAAATTAGATTTTTTAAAATGTCATGCTCTTCCATTACAGGCAGTCCCATTATATAAGGCTGGGGCCCAGCACGGTGACTCAAGCCTGTAATCCCAGCACTTTGGGAGGCCAAGGCAGGTGGATCACTTGAGCTCAGGAGTTCAAGACCAGCCTGGGCAACATGGGGAAACCCTGTCTCTACCAAAAATACAAAAAATTAGCCAGGTGTGGTGGTGTGTACCTGTGGTCCTAGCTACTTGGGAGGCAGAGGAGGGAGGATAGCTTGAGCCTGGAAGGTGAAGGTTGCAGTGAGTCGAGATCGCACCACCGCACTCCAACCTGGGTGATAGAATGAGACCCTGTCTCAATAACAATAATAATAATAATAATAATAAAATAAAGCCTGAGTGGTCTCTAACATTCTATAACTGAGAACTGACTCCTTCCTGAGTCTCCCAGGGATCCATGGGGCCTATAACATAGGCACACCCATCATCAATGTATGTGTTTAGGACTGTTGGCTTTGGCTACTTTGGAGTCATCCTGCAGGCTTTTATCTGTTGCCATTTTTCTAAAGCTTCCATCTGATTTACAAAGGCTCTTAAACTAGAATTTGGGAAGGAGTCACTTAGAGAAAACATTTGCTTTACTTTCTTATTCTCAATTTGCTGAGGAAGCATTTCTTAAAACTCTATGGGGAAAAATATTTGCTCCTCAAAAGCCAGCTGGAACTGAAGAAAAAGTTGTTGAAGAAAGTACTGACTGTCAGCAGAAGAGAGAGTTATGTGAGGGCAAATTTAGTTTTTTATGATACAATTGATTTATTTATTATTGTTTCTTTTTAGAGAAAGGGTCTCACTCTGTCACCTAGGCTGGAGTGCAGTGGTGTGATCATAGCTCACTATAACCTCAAACTCCTGAGCTCAAGCAATCCTCCCACCTCAGCCTTCCAAGTAGCTGGGACTTCAGGCATGCACCACCATGCCTAGCCAATTTTTGTTTTTAGAGATGGGGTCTCACTGTGTTGCCCAGGCCAGTCTCAAACTCTTGGCCTGAAGGGATCCTCCTACCTTGCCCTCCAAAGTGCTGGGATTATAGGTGTGAACCACCATGCCAAGCCTAATTTTATATATATATATAAATATATATATATATATTTTTTTTTTTTTAAGATGAAGTCTCACTTCTTCACCCAGGCTGGAGGGCAATGGCATGATCTCAGCCCACTGCAAACTCTGCCTCCCAGCTTCAAGCAATTCTCCTGCCTTAGCCTCCCAGTAGCTGGGATTACAGTCATGTGCCACCATGCCTGGCTAAGTTTTATATTTTTGGTAGAGACGAGGTTTCACCCTGTTGGACGGGCTGGTCTTGAACTTGTGACATCAAGTGATCCACCCGCCTCAGCCTCCCAAAGTGCTGGGATTACAGGCGTGAGCCACTGCACCCGGCCCTTATGATATAATTGTAACCTCATTTTAGAAGTCGGGACTTAATGAGGACTGAAATCAGGACACTGGGGCAGCTTGTATAATTAGAGCTCCTATAATTCTTGTCAATGTGATGAAACTACAAGACCCTCCTGATCTTTGAGTCTGTCACTCTGAGTCACTTCCCGAAAGGAAGCTCCAGCTTCTAACTCCACTGGGAAGGCTCAGGTCATCTTTGGCCCTGAGGAGAAGCTGGGGGTGCCAGTGTTCCAGGCCCCCACGGGAAAGGCCAAGGGCAGGCCTGTGTCAATATTGCAGGGAGAACCTGTTCTCTGTTATTGCCAGACCTCCACAGTAAGGGCAGGCACTCTCGGTGCTGATGAATTTGGAAATAGGAAAATTGGCACAATCTTAGAATGGGAACTTCATTTAATAAATGAGGACTTGGAACCCAGAGAGGTAAAGTGATTTCTACAAGATAAAACCATAGTAGAAAAATCGTGGCACAGCATATAGATCCTAAGTAGAGAGGAACGAAAGGTCATGTTTTAGGATGCAACACAGACACGTGAAGTCCTTCTGTCCAGTGCAATCTATTCTTCAGGAAGCCCCCAGCCTGAAAGTTGTTTTCTGCAGGAGGGTTTAGGGAGGCAAGACCACAGATTACCCCTTTTGCTGCTGCAGTACCCAGAGAAAGGAGACAAAAGGAGATGCTTGTGTAAAAGGAAATGTGGCTGGCATACTGCAGCAAGAACAGAAAGAAGTTCTAGCCATTGCACACATCTGAAAAGAACCCAGTGAGGGAGAGCAGCCCCTGGAGTCACTGAAATAGAAGTTAATGAAACCAGGACATTAAAATCCAAGCTTGATGTGACTGTGCTCAGACCTACAGACACTTCTGCACTTAGTAGAAAAACTCCAATATGTCGACGAAAGCATCCAGACTCTACCCTGCAGGGAACAGAGGAGAGGCTCAGCAGTGAGATACAGCCATGGCAACAGAGACGAGGGTCCTGACCGGACATCTCGGAGATACCGCCTTCAGCCATTGCCGGCTAAGGCTTCATCAGGGATGCTCAACAGCTGGAGCTATCAGCGCACAACAGTGAATCCCAGCAAGTGTGGGCGGCACCAGTAATAGAAACTGCATTGGCTGAGGGGTTTGGCAAACTGTACAAACTGTACACTAATACATCCCACACCAAGGCTTCTGTCTCTGCAAATAAATCCCTTTAGATGGTCCTGCATTCCTGAAGAGTTGTTAGAGGTAGGCATTACATTTGCCAAGCTTACCAATATAAATCTTATCAGCTCACAAGATTGGGGCTGCACAGAGGTCCCCATGGAGTCACACACTATGCAGAGACCTACCTGGGGACAGGCTGTTCCAGCCTGGGTGTGCAGCACATGACACACACTGCTCCAAGGCTTTAAAAGTCAGGGAAACCTGGCAAGGCAGATGTTTATATCCAGAAAAAGCATGAATTGTGGAGTTAGGCAGAACTGGGTCAGAATCCTGGGCCCTAACACTGATTGACCCTGGCCAAGTAAGTTAAGTTGGTGTCTTAGTCACTTGGGCTGCCGTAACAAAACACCAGATATTAATACTAGCTTGAACAACAGGAATTTATTTCTCACAGTTCTGGAAGCTAGAAGTCCAAGATCAAGGTGCCAGCAGGGTATCTAGTGAGGACTCTCTCCTTGGGTTTGCAGATGGCTGCCTTCTTGGTGTGTGCTCACTTGGCCTTTTCTCAGTGTGTAAAGGTGGAAAGAGAAAGAAGCAGCTAGCTCTCTGGTGTCTCTTCTTTGGGCACTGATCCGATCATATCCATCCAGCCCTCATGCCTCATCTAAACTTCATTACTTCCCAAAAGCCCCTTCTGCAAACCATCACATTGGAGGATAGGGTTTCAACCTATTAATGAGGGGAAGACACAATTCACTCCATATCGGTTGGCCTGTGAGTCAAGTGACCTTCTCCTTCCCGATCTGTGAAATACAGACAGCACTGTTGTTAAGAACTAAATAACCTACTCCATTGAAAAAGTCAAAAAGGTGTTAGCATAGTGCCTGGTTCCATGGTAGGTAATCATATTCATTTTCTGAAAGTTATCTAGAGAATAAACCTGTGGACACTTCTCCCCAAGTTTTTTTGTTTTTGTTTTTGTTTTTGTTTTTTTTTTGAGACGGAATCTCACTCTGTCACCCAGGCTGGAGTGCAGTGGCCGGATCTCAGCTCACTGCAAGCTCCGCCTCCTGGGTTTATGTCATTCTCCTGCCTCAGCCTCCCGAGTAGCTGGGACTACAGGTGCCCGCCACCTCGCCCTGCTAGTTTTTTGTATTTTTTTTTTTTAGTAGAGACGGGGTTTCACTGTGTTAGCCAGGATGGTCTCGATCTCCTGACCTCGTGATCCGCCCGTCTCGGCCTCCCAAAGTGCTGAGACTACAGGCTTGAGCCACTGCGCCCGGCCTCTTCTCCCCAAGTTTTTAAAAAATTGTGATAAAATATGCATAACATAAAATGTACCATGTTAGGCATTTTTAAGTGTACAATTTGGCAGTGTTAAATGTATTCACGATGTTGTACAACCAATCTGCAGAATTCTCATCTTGTAAAATTGAAATTCTTACCCATGAAAGAACTCTTCATTTCTCCCTTCCCTAAAACTTTTTAATTAAAAGGAACAAATTAAAAAATCAAGAACTTTAATTGCTACTCTAAGAATCAGATTTTTCTAACAAACTAAATTCCGGTTTTTTAAAAAGTAGATATCGTAGTTGCTTCACAATGAGAAATTCAAACTAAATTCCAGATTTCTTTTAAAAATTAGGAATCTTAATTGTTCCACAATGAGAAGTTCGTGCAGGAACAAGCAATGAATTAAAAGTGTCAATATAGAATGACTGATCTGGTAAAACTCTATCTTAAAAAGATTAGGAGGGTTCAAAATTGCCATATTATATTCAAACTCTGTCAAATGGAAGCCTAGAGTCATTACAAAGGTTGTTTGCACGGCCAGCAAATACTTAGCAGGTCAATGGGAATGAGGCAGGAAAGAGAACAGGAAAGTTGAGTGTACAATAAGGCAGAGTTTTCCAAACTTTCCTGATAATGATCACCCGAGATACTTGTTAAAACTACAAACTCCTGGGCCGCATCCCAGACCCACTGAATCAAAATCTCCAGATTGGATTGCAGATGCAATGTTTTAAAACAACAGTCTGCTAGAGGGTAAGAAATCTGTATCCAAGAACACATCCACCTTTCTAAAGAGCTGCCCAGTAATGCTGACATCGATACAAAGCAAGTACTTGAGGATAGTAGCTCCAATCTGTCAGGTTCTGAAAGGTGAACTTAAAGGTTTGTTCCAAGCACAGAGGCACATTTAGCCATAAATGAGGCACATTGCTAGGGGACACTGCTAGGGGCACTGGAACAGAACCAGGGACAGGGCACTATGGGATGTGGTAGAAAGGAACTAAGAGCATAAGGCATGAACTAAGAACACAGAGGAGGTGGAAGGGCTTACGCACGGCCATGCCATGGGGCCCCTTCCAACCTCCATGTTCCTTTCAAAACATAATATGACTTTGGAATCAGTTTATAATATGTTTTTATTTGTTTTTTTGACAGTGATAATATCAGCAATCTTAAAAATCAAGATGGAAACTGAAAACAAAAGCTAAGTAGGATGTCTTAGAGACCTGCCTGTGTTATCTGGGGCCTCTGGTGCAGGGTGCAGCCCCTATTGCAAGCAATTAGGCTGATTGAAAAAAAGGAAGATCCCCAGGGTCCAGGGGATACAGTGGGGACTGAGCATGGAGATGGAGAGAGAAACCAGGTCACAAGAGGAAGTTAGCTTTGGTTCTGAGGTGGGGGACCCAGCTGTTTTGTGCTAGATGAAGCCTCCAGCCCTGTTCCCCCTGCCTGGCTCCCACTAGTACCAGTCTAAGAGAACAGGCGTTCACAGTCTTCTAACCTAATTATTCTATGCACAGTTACAAGTGAGGGTTTTAGTGCCAACATCGGCACCAATGATTCCTTGCTCAATATTACTTATTCTCTTTATTTTAATACTGCTGGCATCCATCAAAAAGAAGAATACAAAAGAAACACTTCCTTGCACAGCTCAATCAATGCTCTTAATTTGCCACAAGGTGAGTTTTTTATTTCTGCATATATCTTCCGCTTCTAATAGTCCAAGCGTTGACTCACACACAATTCCTGTTGCTAGATTTTCCATGGCTTTCCTTTCTCATTGAAGGATTAATCGATTATGCTTAACCAAAGTCATTTAGAAGCCAGAGATGTGGGTGGAAGAGAAAGTGCGGACTGTATTAAAACTACATTTTAAAAAAACTCCTTTGTCTAAATTCTAGATGGAACATGGGGCCCTGGATAAATCAGTCTGTCTCAATTCCCACCTCCTTCAGATCTGCAATATTGAAGCACAGTGCATCATTCTGAATTAACGCTATTCAAGTCAACGGTGAAAAAACACAAACAATTGTAAATCCCTTTTGCGATTGCAACATTCTACAAGAGCTGCTGCTGCTGCTGCTGCTGCTAAATCGTGGTTCAACAGTAAAGTGAGAACTATTCAAGGTCAGAATTTGAGTAAGGCAGGGAGAGAAGGCTGGGAAGTAAGAAGAGAATTACATTTTTGAGGGCCCTTATGTTTTTAACACTATTCAATTCTCAAAATGCCCAAACTTAAAGCATGTCTGTGGTTCCTTAAAATGTATATGGTCTATTAAAAACTGTGGCAAGTTTTCAGCAAATACGTACGAAGTGGTCTATACCAAATAAAAGTAGATTTTTAATCGAGTATTGCATTTCTCTGATAGGATGATCTTAGAAATGACTGCTCTAGAACTAAGGAATTCAAAGAACACATTTAAAGGCTAAGTTAGCCTTTCACACCTCCTAAGAGTAACATTAAGATTACACTTGAGGAAAGGATGGAGGATGGGAGGGAGGAAAGTGGAAAGGATGGAGGATCAGGGTACAACATTATCCTTAGTGCCAAGAAGAAATGTGATGACCAAACTAGCTTTTTAACAGCAGGCAGCATGTTATTGATCCAAGGCTTGCCATCCATCCAAATTATTATTTGGTCATTGTGTCTGAATAATAGAGATAGAAAACCATATTATCCATAGGAATGGAATATTTTATCTCGATCCCACATAGGAAATGTCTAAGTATAATACTACCGGAGAAGTACTGGGGAGAACTGAATCCAAAGCTTGTAGTAATCAGGACAGAAGCTGAACCTGTGCAAGCAACTGCCCACAAATCAATCCCATGGCAGTTGCGGAGGCCTTCAGCTCCCCAGAGAGGGCCACGGCGATTGGGGAAAGTGTCCCTTGGGGGTGGTGGCGAGCACTCGGTGACGCACAGGATGTGAAAGATGTAGTAGTAATGAAAACGCAGCAATTAACATTTACTAAGGACTTCCTATATTCCAGGCACTATGCTAAGGGCTTTACATACATCATCTCATTGAATCCACACAATGAATAGGCTAATGCAATACATACCAGTATTATCCCATTTTACAGATTAAGAAACTATTACCGGTGGAAGACATCCGAGTTACCTGCAGCGTATATCTGTACTGGTCAGAAATAGCTTCGGTCCCTGCCTCCTCAGAAGAAAGAATTTGACTGAGGGGCATAAAGAAGAAAAAGAGACCAAGGCAATTTCCAGGGCAGGAGTAGAAGTTTATTTATAAAGGCTTTAGAACAGGAAATAAAGGAAAATTCGCTTGGAAGATACCCAAGCCAGCACCTCAAGGTCCAAGAGAGAGGAGAGCAAAAATGGGCCTTTAACCTTGATCCTAAAACTTTATAGGCTTACCTCTTTCCTGTGATTCTTCCGTATGATTCTTCCCTTAGGGTGGGCTTCCCGCATGCGCAGTGCTTTCCTTCACCTTTGGAATTGAGCACGCGCTGTGCGTTAGGGAGTTGTGCGCATGCGCAGCTGAGACTTTTTCCTTTTTCCTGTAACGTGTACGCCCTGAACTTCATACTTTGCCATTTTGCCTCTTAACACACATGCCTAAGAACCTGCTTCTCCCTGGGATCTGCATTCAGTTAACACTTAATTTTTTTTTTTTTTTTTTTGAGACGGAGTCTCGCTCTGTCGCCCAGGCTGGAGTGCAGTGGCCGGATCTCAGCTCACTGCAAGCTCCGCCCCCGGGTTCCCGCCATTCTCCTGCCTCAGCCTCCTGAGTAGCTGGGACTATAGGCGCCCGCCACCGCGCCCGGCTAATTTTTTGTATTTTTAGTAAAGACGGAATTTCACCGTGTTAGCCAGGATGGTCTCGCTGTCCTGACCTCGTGATCCGCCCGTCTGGGGCTCCCAAAGTGCTGAGATTACAGGCTTGAGCCACCGCGCCCGGCCCTAACACTTTTAATGTTAAGGGTGTGGACCATCAGGAGATTGTCTCTCCCTGACTGCTGAATTATCATTTTTAGAGAGGCAATGCGATAATTGTGGAACTGTCATCCGACATTTCTAGTGTGTCGGGGAAGAGCCCACTCATGCCTACCTGTAACAAAACTGGATTTTGGAGACAAAGAAACTTGTTCAAGGTCACACAGCTAGTTAGGAGCACAACTGTTCATGGCAGAACTTGCTGGACCTTCTTAAGAGTGCCAGAGCTCTGAAATTCCACCATTTGAACTCTGTGTTCCAGTCCAACAAGAGTGTTGCATCCTCCCCACCCCCGCCGCCACACCATTCAGAAGAGTCTCCCCCATCTCACCATGGCTGCTCAGCCTTTACTCACTGTTCAATTTCAGCTCAAAGGCTTCCCCCTCTGTAAATATCCTCCTTGGTATTCCCAGTGTTTCTTTCTCTTCCCTGTAACAGAACTTAGCTCCCAGCACTGGGAGTGCCTGATTATTTGTCATGTCCCTCCAGAAGACTCTACCCTCTTCAGAAGGCACAGATTTTACCTATGCTGCTCCCCTTTGCACCCATGGTGTGTGGCACCGGATCTGATGCACAGAAAATGCTCAAAACTATTTCTGGAATGAAGGAGTGCATCTAACTCCTCCGTTTACTGTTGAGGAAGTGAATATTCAGAAAGGCTGTGTTGATTGCCCAATGCCACACAGGAAGCAGGAGCACCGGTATAATGAGTCAAAAGCCAGGTCTCGGACTGGGCGCGGTGGCTCACATCTGCAATCTCAGCACTTTGGGAAGCTAAGGTGGGAAGCTTGCTTGAGCCCAGGAGTTTGAGACCAGCCTGAGTCACATAGTGAGACCTCGTGTCTACAAAAAAAATAAAATAGCTGGATGTGGTGGCGTGCATGTGTGGCCCCAGACACTCTGGAGGCTGAACCAGGAGGATCCCTTGAGCTCAGGAGAGTGAGGCTACAGTGAGCCGTGATCACGCCATTGCACTTCAGCCAGGTCTCCTACCTCCTACCTCCTAGAGAGAGTTCTACTTTGCCAATGTCACTCTCGGCTAGAATGTTCCAGTTCTACCCTCTACCATCTCTATCCTCTCATCCTTACAGCCACAGCTCCTGTTTCCTCCTCACTCACACTGACCTCAGCAGACCCATTGAAGGTCAAAAGCATTCATTATGCAATTAACCTCCTAACACCTTGTATTCAGAATCCCACTGTTGTTTCCAACTATGCCCAACCATGTTTAATACTCTTCAATATCCTCAGCTGCACCCACACTTTGCTTTGTAGCCTGCAACAGGGGCTCAGGTCAATGTTAATTTGATTTTGCAGTGCCACACAGAACACAGGTGACCCTTGCTTTTTCATAGGGTAGTAACAGTGAAACAGTAAACGATAGTCCCCGCCCCAAGATAGCCAGAGAAGACCAAAGAGATTCTCATTCCTCATTCATGTCACAATTCTAACAATGCCAAAACGTAATACCCAGCAATCTTATTCCTAGTGGGCCAGTGTTCCTGATGCCTGTCTCCTCCCCCACTGTATGTATTGATTCAATGAGAGGCCCAGCTACCTCCATTATTCATGCTCCTCACTTTCCCTGCCTATTAGCTATTCTCCAAATTGAGCTATTCAAACCAATTCATCAGATTACCTCCGGAAACATTACAGCCTGGTCAAGGGATGAGAGCAAATAACAAACACTAAGATTGCAAAGCCATTCTTGAATAGTGTGCTAAAGGCAGAAAATTGAACATAGAGGAGAGACAGCAAGAGCTTCAAGGAAGCCATTGAAATGTCCTCAGATGCCAACAGATAGGAAAATGTGGCACAGAGGAAAGTCGCTGGGGCGTATAACCCACCAAACCATCACTCTGATTTGAAGTCAAGAAAAATAAGAGGAAAAGTACAGTCTACTAGATCTACATGGTTCCCCAAAGGGGAACATGTTAAAATATATTATTAAACCATTTTTAAAATCTGGCTTCAGGAGAAAAACCTTGGCCCAGTTTTATTCCTCATTTACACAGTAAATACATTCATTCATCATTCAGCCTCCCCATCTCTTTGAATTCTATGAAGTGCTGCCTACTTCATCTCAAATATCTATGCTTGCAGAAGAATGTGCAGTTTAAGCACAAAAGCTTTAAAATGCCACAAGAGTAATATCAAAAATCAGCTTAAGAACTTAACTCAATAAGACAAAAGACCAATAAATCTCAAGTATGAGTGCGTGCATATTTTAATAAGAGAATTCCTGAGTGCAGCGTTACAGTTGGGCTTGCCATATAGAAGATATTTTCCAGTATCCTATGTTCATAATTGCAATAAGAGGTCTTATTGTAAATGCTATGGTCAGGAATCGGGGGGGGGGGGGACATCTTAGATTAAGGAGTTTTATTAAGGAAGGTAACTTATAGTTGCCTGGGAAAATTGACCATTGATTTTCCTGCTCAAATCTTGAATTTGAAGTTAGGCAGTCGAGTCTTACCTTTTTACATTATTTTTCTTTTCTTTTTTTTTTTTTTGTTTTATTTTTGAGATAGGGTCTCATGCTGTCACCCAGGCTGAAGTGCGGTGGTGTGATTAGAGCCCACTGCAGCCTCCAACTTCTGGGCTCAAGTGATCCTCCTGCCTCAGCCACCTGAATACCTGAGACTGTAGGTATGCACCACCATGCCCAGCTGATTTTTAAAATTTTTGTACCGATGGGGTTTTACTGTGTTACTAAGGCTGGTCTTAAACTCCTGGCCTCAAGTGATCCTCCCACCTCTGTCAGGCCTCTGAGCCCACGCTAAGCCATCGCATCCCCTGTGACTTGCACCTATACGCCCAGATGACCTGAAGTAACTGAAGAATCACAAAAGAAGTGCAAATGCCCTGCCCCTGCCTTAACTGATGACATTCCACCACAAAAGAAGTGAAAATGGCCGGTCCTTGCCTTAAGCGATGACATTACCTTGTGAAATTCCTTTTCCTGGCTCATCCTGGCTCAAAAAGCTCCCCCACTGAGCACCTTGTGACCCCCACTCCTGCCCGCCAGAGAACAACACCCCTTTGACTGTAATTTTCCTTTACCTACCCAAAACCTATAAAACGGCCCCACCCTTATCTCCCTTCACTGACTCTCTTTTCGGACTCAGCCCGCCTGCACCCAGGTGATTAAAAAGCTTTATTGCTCACACAAAGCCTGTTTGGTGGTCTCTTCACACGGACGCACATGACAACCTCGACCTCCTAAAGTGCTGGAATTATAGATGGAAGCCTCCACGCCCAGCCCTTTATTATATTTTTGAGGGAACTTTTGGCTTTTAAAAATGGTTGTTGCATAGAAAGATCCTCTCTTCTTTTATTTCTCAGCTCCCTACTCCCTTTTTAAACTTGGAAAAAAAAAAAGTATTTACATTGATATTCATTCACACATTTGTCTAAGTCCTTAGGGATATTCAGATGAAACTTTTGGTGTTAGGGAAAATAACAGTTTCTTCCAAGCCTTTCCTTCAAAAACACAAATTTCCATTCCACATTGCAGCAGGTGATGAGACAAGATGGTGGCACCTTGGCTCATGTAGGCAGTGGAGATGAGAGACTGTCATTGGTCTGACATGGCTGGAAGGCTGCCTGACAGCAGAGCCTTGGGCTAAATGGCTCTCCAGTGACCTGACTCTGCTGTCCTGCATCCCCAAGTGGAGGGCACAGAATTAAAGCAAAAGCTATTTACAGATGAACACTACTGTAATGTCCTATCAGATGACAACATTGTCCACGCACAGAGGGACAGACAAAATAGACAAAGGATTTTCTGCCACTCCTGAAATCATGAGTCAATGATCTGCACATTAGTATAAGATCTGGATGAGATATTTAATCTTTACTTTCTGTGATTAGAAACATACCCACACACATACATACACACATCCCCTTAACTCTTAAAACAATAGAACCATGCTTAGAATACCACCTTCTATCCCTAAAAAGACTAGGCAAGAACAACCGAGCTACCACAGGCATCCAGGAAAAAGCCTTTGGAAGAAGTCACACCATCAAAAGCCTTCAGAGACCCATTGGACAGCACTAGAGGCAGAAAGTTTTGTTTGTGTGTTTTGTTTTGTGTTTTTGTTTGTTTGTTTTGAGACAGAGTTTTACTCTGGTTGCCCAGGCTAGAGTGCAATGGTGCGATCCCGGCTCACTGCAACCTCTGTCCCCTGGGTTCAAGCGCTTCTCCTGCTTCAGCCTCCCCAGTAGCTGGGATTACAGGCTCCTGCCACTGTCAGGCCTCTGAGCCCAAGCTAAGCCATCATAGTCCCTGTGACCTCCAGGTATACATCCAGATAGCCTGACATAACTGAAGAATCACAAAAGAAGTGAAAATGGCGGTCGGGCACGGTGGCTCACGCCTGTAATCCCAGCACTTTGGGAGGCGGGTGGATCACGAGGTCAGGAGATTGAGACCATCCTGGCTAACACGGTGAAACCCCGTCTCTACTAAAAATGCAAAAAAATTAGCCGGGCGTGGCGGCAGGCGCCTGTAGTCCCAGCTACTTGGGAGGCTGAGGCAGAAGAATGGCGTGAACCTGGGAGGTGGAGCTTGCAGTGAGCTGAGATCGCGCCACCGCAGTCCAGCCTGGGTGACAGAGCGACACTCCGTCTCAAAAAAAAAAAAAAAAAAGGTGAAAATGGCTTGTTTCTGCCTTAACTGATGACATTCCACCACAGAAGTGGAAATGGCCTGTCCTTGCCTTCACTGATGACATTACCTTGTGAAATTCCTTCTCCTGGCTCATCCTGGCTCAAAGGCTGAGCACCTTGCAACCCCCACCCCTGCCGGCCAGAGAACAACCGTCTTTGACTGTAATTTTCCTTTACCTACCCAAATCCTATAAAACGCCCCACCCCATCTCCCTTCACTGACTCTTTTCGGACTCAGCCCACCTGCACCCAGGTGGGTGCACCCAGGTGGGTGCACCGGACTCAGCCCACCTGCACCCTGCACTCAGCCCACCTGCACAGGTGAAATAAACAGCCTTGTTGCTCACACAAAGTCTGTTTGGTGGTCTCTTCACACGGATGCGAGTGAAATTTGGTGCCGTGACTCAGATCGGGGGACCTCCCTTGGGAGATCAATCCCCTGTCCTCCTGCTCTTTGCTCCATGAGAAAGATCCATCTACGACCTCGGGTCCTCAGACCAACTAGCCCAAGGAACATCTCACCAGTTTTAAATCGGGTAAGCGGCTTCTTTTTGTTCTCTTCTCCAACCTCTCTCACTATCCCTCAACCTTTTTCCTTTTTCTCCTTTCAATCTTGGCGCCACCCTTCAATCTCTCCCTTCTCTTAATTTCAGTTCCTTTCCTTTTCTGGAAGAGACAAAGGAGACGCATTTTATCTGTGGACCCAAAACTCCGGCGCCGGACACGGACTTGAGAAGACAGTCTTCCCTAGGTGTTTAGTCATGAGGAGACGCCTGCCTGATTCTTCACCCACGTTTCAGAGGTGTCTGATCATGCAGGGACGCCTGCCTTGGTCATTCACCCACATTCCCTTGGTGGCAAGTCAATTGCGGGGACGCCTGCTTTTGCTGCTCCCCCAACCCCTTCTCTCCGTGTCTCTACCCTCTCTTCTCTCCACTTTCCTGGGGGGCAAGCATCCCCACCCCTTCTCTCCGTGTCTCTACCCCCTCTTTTCTCTGGACTTGCCTCCTTCACTATAGGCAACCTTCCACCCTCCATTCCTCCTCCTTCTCCCTTAGCCTGTGTTCTCAAGAACTTAAAACCTCTTCAACTCACCCCTGACCTAAAATCTAAACACCTTATTTTCTTCTGCAATGCCGCTTAACCCCAGTACAAACTCCATAATGGCCCTAAATGGCCAGAAGATGGCACTTGGGATTTCTCCATCCTACGAGACCTAAATAATTCTTGTAAAATGGGCAAACTGTCTGAGGTGCCTGATGTCCAGGCATTCCTTTACACATCGGTCCCTCCCTAGTCTCTGTTCCCAATGCAACTCGTCCCAAATCTTCCTTTCCCTCCCGACAGTCCCCTCAGTCCCAAATCCAAGCGTCGCTGAGTCTTTTGAATCTTCCTTTTCTATGGACCCATCTTACCTCTTCCCTCCTCCCCAGGCTGCTCCGAGCCAGGCCCCAATTCTTCCTCAGCCCCCGCTCTCACACCCTATAATCCTTTTATCACCTCCCCTCCTCACACCCGGTCTGGCTTACAGTTTCATTCCGCGACTAGCCCTCCCCCACCTGCCCAGCAATTTCCTTTTAAAAAGGTGGCTGGAGCTAAAGGCATAGTCAAAGTTAATGCTCCTTTTTCTTTATCCAACCTCTCCCAAATCAGCGTTTAGGCTCTTTTTCATCAAACATAAAAACCCAGGCCGGACGCGGTGGCTCAAGCCTGTAATTCCAGCACTTTGGGAGGCCAAGGCAGGTGGATCACGAGGTCAGGAGGAGATCGAGACCATCCTGGCTAACACGATGAAACCCCATCTCTACTAAAAATACAAAAAGAAATGAACCGGGCATGGTGGTGGGCGCCTGTAGTCCCAGCTACTCCAGAGGCTGAGGTGGGAGAATGGCGTGAACCCAGGAAGCAGAGCTTGCAGTGAGCCGAGATCGTGCCACTGCACTCCAGCCTGGGCAACAGAGCAAGACTCCGTCTCAAAAAAAAAAAAAATATATATATATATATATGTATGTATGTGTATATATATGCACACACACACACACATATTTATATAAACCCAACCCAGTTCATGGCCCATTTGGCAGCAACCCTGAGATGCTTTTCAGCCCTAGACCCTAAAAGGTCAAAAGGCCGTCTTATTCTCAATATGTATTTTATTACCCAATCTGCTCCCGACATTAAATAAAACTCCAAAAATTAAATTCCGGCCCTCAAACCCCACAACAGGACTTAATTAACCTTGCCTTCAAGGTGTGCAATAATAGAGTAGAGGCAGCCAAGCAGCAATGTATTTGAGTTGCAATTCCTTGCCTCCACCGTGAGACAAACCCCAGCCACATCTCCAGCACACAAGAACTCCAAATGCCTGAACTGCAGCTGCCAGATGTTCCTCCAGAACCTCCTCCCCCAGGAGCTTGCTACAAGTGCCAGAAGTCTGGCCACTGCGCCAACGAATGCCCGCAGCCCGGGATTCCTCCTAAGCCGTGTCCCATCTGTACGGGACCCCACTGGATATCAGACTGTCCAACTCACCTGGCAGCCACTGCCAGAGCCCTTGGAACTCTGGCCCAAGGCTCTCTGACTGACTCCTTTCCAGATCTTCTCAACTTAGCAGCTGAAGACTGACGCTGCCCAATCGCCTTGGAAGCCTCCTGGACCATCACGGACGCCGAGCTTCGGGTAACCCTCACAGTGGAGGGTAAGTCCGTCCCATTCTTAATACGGAGGCTACCCACTCCACATTACCTTGTTTTCAAGGGCCTGTTTCCCTTGCCTCCATAACTGTTGCGGGTATTGACAGCCAGGCTGCTAAACCTCGTAAAACTCCCCAACTCTGGTGCCAGCTTGGACAAGATTCTTTTATGCACTCCTTTTTAGTTATCCCCACCTGCCCAGCTCCCTTATTAGACCGAGACATTTTAACTAAATTGTCTGCTTCCCTGACTATTCCTAGGCTACAGCCACACCTCATTACCGCCTTTTCCCCCAGTTCAAAGCCTCCTTCGCATCCTCCCCTTGTATCCCCCAACCTTAACCCTCAAGTATGGGATACTCCCTCCTTGGCGACTGATCATGCATCCCTTACCATCTCATTAAAACCTAATCACCCTTACCCCACTCAACGCCAATATCCATCCTGCAGCACGCTTTAAAATGATTAAAGTCTGTTACCACTTGCCGGCTACAGCATGGGCTTTTAAAACCTATAAACTCTCCTTACAATTCCTCCATTTCACCTGTCCCAAAACCGGACAAGTCTTACAGGTTAGTTCAGGATCTGCATCTTATCAACCAAATTGTCTTGCCTATCCGCCCCGTGGTGCCACACCCATATACTCTCCTATCCTCAATACCTCCCTCCACAACCCATTATTCTGTTCTGGATCTCAAACATGCTTTCTTTACTATTCCCTGGCACCCTTCATCCCAGCCTGTCTTCGCTTTCACTTGGACTGACCCTGACACCCATCACGCTCAGCAAATTACCTAGGCTGTACTGCTGCAAGGCTTCACAGACAGCCCCCATTACTTCAGTCAAGCCTAAATTTCTTCCTCATCTGTTACCTACCTCAGCGTAATTCTCATAAAAACACACATGCTCTCCCTTCTAATCGTATCCGGCTAATCTCCCAAACCCCAATCCCTTGTACAAAACAACAACTCCTTTCCTTCCTAGGCATGGTTAGTGCGGTCAGAATTCTTACACAAGAGCCGGGACTGCGCCCTGTAGCCTCTCTGTCCAAACAACTTGACCTTACTGTTTTAGCCTAGCCCTCACGTCTGTGTGCAGCGGCTGCCTCTGCTTTAATGCCTCTAGAGGCCCTAAAAATCACAAACTATGCTCAACTCTCTACAGTTCTCATAACTTCCAAAATCTATTTTCTTCCTCCCACCTGACGCATATACTTTCTGCTCCCCGGCTCCTTCAGCTATACTCTTTGTTGAGTCTCCCACAATTACCATTGTTCCTGGTCTGGACTTCAATCCGGCCCCCCACATTATTTCTGATACCACACCTGACCCCCATGACTGTATCTCTCTGATCCACATGACGTTCACCCCATTTCCCCATATTTCCTTCTTTCCTGTTCCTCACCCTGAACACACTTGGTTTATTGATGGCAGGGCTAATTGCCACTCAACAGCAAAGGCAGGCTATGCTATAGTATCTTCCACACCTATCAATCATTGAGGCTACCGCTCTGCCCCCTCCACTACCTCTCAGCAAGCTGAACTCATTGTCTTCTTGTTTACACTGTTTCGCCAAGCCATCACAGCTGATACCTGCTGGTGCTATCCCCAAACCACCACTCTTAACTCTTAAAGTAAATAAATAATCTTTGCTGGCAGGGCTATGCTGAACCTCCTCAGGCACTCTCTAATTGGATGTCCTGGGTCCTCCCAATTCTTAGTCCTTTAACACCTGTTTTTCTCCTCTTTATTCCGTTTAGTTTTTCAGTTCATACAAAACGGTATCTAGACCATCACAAATAATTCTATATGACAAATGTTTCTTCTAACAACCCCACAATATCACCCCTTACCACAAATATTCCTTCAGCTTAATCTCTCCCACTCTAGGTTCCCACGCCACCCCTAATCTCGCTCGAAGCAGCCCTGAGAAACATCGCCTATTATCTATTCATACCACCCCCCAAAAATTTTCGCTGCCCCAATACTTTACTACTATTTTGTTTTATTTTTCTTATTAATATAAGAAGATAGTGATGTCAGGTCTCTGAGCCCAAGCTAAGCCATCATATCCCCTGTGACCTGCACGTATACATCCAGATGGCCTGAAGTAACTGAAGAATAACAAAAGAAGTGAAAATGGCTTGTTCCTGCCTTAAGGACATTACCTTGTGAAATTCCTTCTCCTGGCTCATCCTGGCTCAAAGGCTCCCCCACTGAACACCTTGTGAACCCCCACTCCTGCCAGCCAGAGAACAACCCCCTTTGACTGTAATTTTCCTTTACCTACCCAAATCCTATAAAACAGCCCCACCCCTATCTCCCTTCACTGACTCTCTTTTTGGACTCAGCCCACCTGCACCCAGGTGAAATACACAGCGTTGTTGCTCACACAAAGCCTGTTTGGCGGTCTCTTCACACGGACGTGAGTGAAAGCCACCAATGCCCAGCTAATTTTTTGTATTTTTAGTAGAGATGGGGTTTCATCATCTTGGTCAGGCTGGTCTCAAACTCCTGACCTCAGGTGATCTGCCCACTTCAGCCTCCCAAAGTGCTGGGATTACAGGTGTGAGCCACTGTGCCTGGCCAGGCAGAAAGTTTAAAATTGGATTTTAATGCTATTTAGGAAACGAAGAGTAAGGTGTGTAAAATGAAAATAAATCTTGAGACCCCAAAATCACTAAGCAAAGGGAAAAGTGATGTTGGGAACTATGTCAGGCAAACCTGCCTCCTATTTTACTCCCAAATAAGACTGCTAGAATGATAAAAAGCTACATGCCTTCCTCACAGTTTGCCCACAAAGGACAAAGGACAGACAAGAACTCAAAAGAATGTAATCTCTTGTCTCTTATCTACCTATGACCTGCAAACCCCCTGCTTCAAGTTGTCCCACCTCACTGGATTGAACCAATGTACATCTTACACATATTGATTGATGTTTCATGACTCCCTACAATGTATAAAAGCAAACTGTGCCCCAACCATCTTGGGCACATGTCATCAGAACCTCCGAGGCTGTGTCACAGGTACGTCCTTAACCTTGGCCAAAATAAGCTTTCTAAATTGACTGATACCTATCTCAGATATTTGGAGTCCACAGGTACAGTGCCCCCACAGAGTCACTCTGGGCCATAGGAAGGATCTGAGTGGCAGGTTGGAAATAAATAAAATTCATTTTCTTTCTTGGATTTCAAAGTGCATCATCAGTGTGTGTGTGTATGGCTGAGAAAGAACACAGTGCTGTCTACCAATTCCCTCTGGGCTCATAAGCAAGTGCTTGTTTACAGGAAAAGAAAAAGTGGCTCTTTAGCACCTTATATTGATGAAATGAGCCATACTAAGGGTATCATTGATCAATTTCCTGACAGCTCCGAATCAAAAGGTCAGAACCAAAGAGAGAAGGAAACTGGCTGGGGAAAAGCAAGCAGAATTGACCCAGGTGCTAAGTGCGAAATCATTACCTCTCTGGATTCCCTACAGTGAGGAAAGAGAATCCCATTTGTCACCTCCTGGCACTTATTTCTAGACTCATAGATGTTTGTCACCAAAAGGATGCTGAACAGTCTCTAGTCCCTCTTTATCATTTTGTTAAGGAGGAACCTGAGCTCCAAGTAGATTTTGGGGGTTTCTATGAATTTCTCATAGTCTTAACAGGCAATGACTAAGTGACAGAGCCCAGGTGTCCTGGGTTGCAGCATGTACAGTGCATAGCAACAGGGAGAGCAGGGGTGTCAGGGAAGATAAATGAGCCCCAGTCTCGTCATGGGGCAGTAGTGGGGGATGCACCTCTTCTTCTATTAATAGAGATGAGCAAACACTGCTCTAGCATATTCACATTTTAATCTTCTGAAAACCCTGCTTTCCCATTTTACAGATGCAGAAACTGAGGCTCCAACAGCAGAAGTGACACTGAAGTCACCTAGCCCGTAAGTGACGCTAAATTTTATGCTGCTGCTTCCCTTTTCTTGTGTGTCCCTTATTTCAAGAAATAGACCCAAGGTGCAGCTCCATTTCCTACCTAGACATGCAAACCTGACAAAGACACACACACACAAAAGAAAACCAACAGAAAGCACTATATCTATTCTTGACCAGACATAGTGAGGCTGGACCCATCACACACACACACACACAGACACACACTCACCTAACTGTAAAACAATGTAACAATATTTAGAATGCTTGTCGTACATCAATTTCCTAAATGAAGGTCAAATTTAGGATAAATTTTTTTTTTTTTTTTTTTTTTTTTTTGAGACGGAGTCTCGCGCTGTCACCCAGGCTGGAGTGCAGTGGCCGGATCTCAGCTCACTGCAAGCTCCGCCTCCCGGGTTCAGGCCATTCTCCTGCCTCCGCCTCCCGAGTAGCTGGGACTACAGGCGTCCGCCACCCCGGCCGGCTAGTTTTTTGTATTTTTTAGTAGAGACGGGGTTTCACCGTGTTAACCAGGATGGTCTCGATCTCCTGACCTCGTGATCCGCCCGTCTCGGCCTCCCAAAGTGCTGGGATTACAGGCTTGAGCCACCGTGCCCGGCCTTATAGTATAAATTAAAGTGAAATTCTTCAAGGAGTGACATGATTCCATTCTGATTCAAAGACTATTGCCACTGCCACATGTTTCTTTAACTTTTAGGAATGTCTTATAGTCACATTCTTTGGTAGAAGAATAAGATTAAGCTGCTATCATTCCTGCATTCCACTGGCAAGTGTCCGTACTTTTAACCTTTCTTTTTAAGTTATGACTCATCTCAACTTCCCTGGCTTTTCCTGTTGGAAATGAAAGTCTGACCCTAGGCAAGCTAGAAGCACTGGTGTGCAGCACATTTGCAGCCTCTTGGCTCCAGAGCAGAGAATTAAAATTGTCAGATGCAGCCCCTGTGAGGGTTCCCAGACGCCGGCCAGGACAGCAGCAGTAACTAGAAACCAGGGCGCCTGGTCTCAAAGCTGTGCTCAGAGCAGATTTATATCATGTAAATGATTGTTCTAATAAAGACATTGGTACATTAGCCAAAACTCAAGGACATGCAAAATGTATTAGGCAATTTATAGTCCAACAAGTTTCCTGTGGCGAAGGCAGTAGAGAAACATTCCCAAATGTCATTTTAATTCTTCATCTAAAAAGAATGATCATAACCACCGCTGGTTTTCCCCACTAAAATTAATTCTGCATTATCATCTATAACGGAGCAGGACACTGGAAAACTGATGACCTTCTGTCCCTGCTGACACGAAGAGTTCAGCACCTGTTCAACACTGCAATCACACCTCTCAAATGTACAAAAGTTGCATTAATTCTTTGGAATTATATAAGCCTAGGGATCTGGCATCGTTGTTTAGACTCTTTTAGTATACGTTCGATCTGTAATATTTGCCACTGTTAAAAAGAATCTTCAATGCTTGTACATTTTTAACTGCATTTAAAATAAGGAAATGGACAAATCTCTTATTACCTGCAGAACCATGATTCCAAGTAACTGCAGTGTTATTAAAAATGGTGCAATAAAATTCATAGTTAAAAAAACATAATTACCAAAAGAAAATAAACTGGGTATGGTGGTGTGAGCCTGTAGTCCCAGCTACTTGGTAGGCTGAAGCAGGAGGATTCCTTGAGTCTAGGAGTTCAAGCTGTAGTGTGCTATGATCATACAAGTGAATAGCAACTATGCCAGCCTGGGCAACATAGCAAGACCCTGTCTCTTTAAAAAAACAAACAAACAAACATTAATTACAGTAATATAAACATTCAAGTTTTTTAATTCGAAAAAAGAGACACAGAAGTCAATACAGGTGATAGTGGCTTCTGCTGGTAGAAATTACCAACAGTAGATGATACTCAAGAGCTTTCTGTGTTCCACTCTGCAGAGTATTGTCTATCATCAAGGCTGCTGCTGGCCTCTCTAGGAGCTTTTGTGTCCACTAGAAAAAGATGCTCCTCTGGCCTGCCACAGCCTATGGAAATGCTTGCCCTAGGGGCCAGAGTGCCAGCCGAGTGTCAGCCCACAGATGAAGGAGCCTTCAACTTAGGCCAGAACTTTGTGCAGAGTGCAAAATATGCAGCCCTCTGTTGGCTCTGTCTGTAGAAGAAGTTAAGAAACAGATCAATAAATGATGGTCTATTCATGTGACGAAATACTAGGAAGTCATCAAAATTGTGTTTTAAAGGATATTTAATAGCCAGGCATGGTGGTGGGCACCTGTAATCCCAGCTACTCAGGAGGCTGAGGCAGAGAATTGCTTGAACCCAGGAGGTGGAGGTTGCAGTGAGCCGAGATCGCGCCACTGCGCTCCAGCCTGGGTGACAGAGCAAGACTCCATCTCAAAAAAAAAAAAATAAATAAAAGAATATTTAAATATTTAAACTATTCTTTAAATATATCAGGGAAATATTCGTCATAGAATGTTAAGTTAGAAAAGTAGATATAAAGGCAATAATGCAGTGTCATCCCAACTTTATGAACTAATTATCAGTTGTAAATAACATGAGAAGGTGTAGACTAAAACGTTAACAATCATCTCTGGATGGTGCAGTTGTGGCTAATTAATGATTTTGCTATTGATACATGTCTGCATTTTAAAAATTGTCTTCAATGGGCAGGAATTATTCCTATAATAAAATAAATTATATATAATTTTTAAAATCTATGGTTCTACCTGCTTTTCAGTCAGGGAAATCATACCATCTTGTTACTTAAGTTGAGCTACATTCTCCTCAGTTAAGAAAACATTGGGATATTAAAGCCATAAGAAAGCAACTGATTATTTCTCCAAGATTGTGATCTCCTTAAGGATGTGCAAGGAAACTATGGTGGTTTAAAAAGAAAAAAATGGCGGCTTAAAGCAGGGGGTGAGGGTTTGAATTCTACTTCCAGTAGCCATTAGTATATGACCTTGGAAAACTACCTAATGTCTTTGATTCTGTTTCACCTTTTATACAATGGGGTTAACCATTCCTATCTGAAAGACTGCACTGAGCATAAAATGAACTCATGGAACCATAGCATAGGGCCTGGCACTTAATAGGTACGTAATAATTGCAGTCTTAGTACAATGATCTTGTATACCTCACACATCCCCTAGCCCACTGCCTTGCACATATTAAGGGCTGAATAAACGATACCATCAATGGGTTGCGTTAGACTTGGAGGAAGTCTGGCAGTTTCAGGAAATCTAAAATGTTACATAGCCGGGTGAGCCCTACAGAAGTGACCTCATTAGAACAGACCCTAGGTTGTGTTAGAGAGCACAGAACCTCTCTGAAAGATCACTTCTCTACTACCTGTGTTTGGACACTTGTTACATGTGCTGATATATGGTTTCAACCTCCTGGGGCTCTTTGCCCTTCATGGGTGGACCTTTAAAAGCACAGTTCTCTCTATGTGGGAAAGGAAACTCAGAGCTTATGAACGAACCCGGATTGAAGCCTTATAGCAGTCTCCAAGGCCAGCACTTACACTAACCCAATTAATATGAGAGGGACCTCCGCTGGAAACTCAACGGAATCGGCAGATTTAACAGGGAAAGGACCTTTGTAGTGGTGCCAGGAGGGTATTAAATATTTGGCCTACCTCTCCCTCAGAACGCAGAATTAGAGGATGTCTATCATGTGGTCAGGAAGCGCAGAGGGACAAGATTTAGGAAAAGCCAGGTAAGCTCTTCAGGGCCATAATATGGCTTTTGTAGCTCAAGAGATCCCAGGGCTAGTACTTAAAATGCTTCTGTGCTTCTACTTAGACAGGTAAACTCAGACATTTTACCATAGAATCCTAGCAATTTTTATATAATCTCTGTGTTCTCTTTTCCAGTCATTTTTGCTTATGTTCATTTTGAAAATATCAGCTTATCTGAAAAAGAGTGTTTAGCACTATAGGCCATGAGCAGAGTTATTCCCCCAGACCATCCTGACATCCTTTATCTTGGGGTAAATTATAGATGGGGAGGCCACTTCCCCCAGGAAAGGGATGTGTCAGGATAGGCAGAGTTGGGTTCACTGTAAACCTAATGAAGTCAAGTGAGGCTGGGCATGGTGGCTCACACCTGTAATCCCAACACTTTGGGAGGCCGAGGTGGGAGGATCACCTGAGGTCAGGAGTTCGAGACCAGCCTGGCCAACATGGCAAAACTCCAACTCTACTAAAAATACAAAAATTAGGGTTTTTTTTTTTTTGTATTTTTGGTGGCATGGTGGCGGGCACTTGTAATCCCAGGTACTCGAGAGGCTGAGGCAGGAGAATCACTTGAACCTGGGAGGCAGAGGTTGCAGTGAACCGAGATTGCACCACTGTACTCCAGCCTGGGCGACAGAGAGAGACTCTGTCTCAAAAAATCAATTAAAAAATAAGGTGAAGAGGCCTCTCACTTATCTGGGAGCCTCCCTTTACAAAATTCTGTATGACCAATGTATTTGCCTTCCTGCATGTAAGGCTCCCAAACTTCATAAACTCCAAGCCCCACAGCCCTGGATCTACCGCTGGTGACCAGGCAAATCAAATGACAGCTATAAAGGGCAGACTGGCGGAGGCGTTGGGGTCTGTCCCCTTGAGGGGTCTGGTTTCTGCTGGAAGGTTTTGGCATTGTTTTAAGGGTTTGGAGCTGTTCCTGTACAAACCCCAACACAGCAAGAGGTTATCATTGGATTTGTATGATTTTATCTATTGACGATTGATATCTGAAGAAAGCAAAAAAGGTTTCTTTGGTGTCGGGGGCAACACTGATTCAGGCCATCCTCAAGATAACATGAAGCAGGACTGGAGCCTCGAATAACAATCTCTCCCTAAGCAGCACTGAAGAAGCCTAAAAAAGAAAAACAAGGAAAGAAGGCAGTGCCTCCAGGAGCCCAGCACTCTTTCATTATAACCCACTGAAGCCACCTGCGTCCTTAAGTGAAGCAGGGCGCTCAGGTGGACAGTCAACTCCTTAGAAACTGGGCCTCGTGGGTGGCGCCGTTGTTGGCGTATCATTCGCTCTTCCCCATGTGGGCAATACTGCGGTGGGTCTGTGTGGTGGGGAATGAGGGAAGGGCTGGTGAATATCTTAGAATAACAAACAAAACCCTGTATGGGATTTCTCAAAACACTAAGCCTTTATTTTCATTGACTGATTTTTTTTTTTTTTCTCTAGAATCAGAGTCTTGCTCTGTCGCCCAGGCTGGAGTGCAGTGGTGCAATCTCAGCTCACTGCAGCCTTGAACTCCTGGGCTCAGGAGCACTGATTTATTAACATGCTCCTGGCTTTGGAATATTCTGAGAAAGTCTTAGCTCTGCCTGTTAGCATTCTAGTTGTAGCATTAAGAAGAGGGTCTTGGCCGGGCGCGGTGGCTCAAGCCTGTAATCCCAGCACTTTGGGAGGCCGAGACGGGCGGATCACGAGGTCAGGAGATCGAGACCATCCTGGCTAACACGGTGAAACCCCGTCTCTATTAAGAAATACAAAAAAACTAGCCGGGCGAGGTGGCGGGCGCCTGTAGTCCCAGCTACTCGGGAGGCTGAGGCCGGAGAATGGCGTGAACCTGGGAGGCAGAGCTTGCAGTGAGCTGAGATCCGGCCACTGCACTCCAGCCTGGGTAACAGAGCAAGACTCCGTCTCAAAAAAAAAAAAAGAGGGTCTTATGGAAAAAAAAAAGTAGGGTAAATGGTAAAAGTTGTTTTTTGTTTTTTAGAGACGGGGTCTTGCTCTGTTGCTACAAGTATATGCCACCATGCCTGGCTAAATTTGTGTGTGTGTGTGTGTGTGTAGACAGGATCTTGCTATGTTGCCCAGGCTGGGCTAAAAGTTTTTATATTCAGTATTATTACAACTAAATATTTTATGTACCCAAGAAGAAAATACATTAAAATACTAACAATAGTGGTATTAGAAGGTGTGTTTTTAATTTTCTAAATGTTCTTCAATATACATATATGACTTTGTAACATAAAAGGGATGTCACATACTTGAAGGGGTGCATTTTATTAGTGGTTTTGTCCCCAGCACTTGGCCTACTGGAAAGCAACCAATACATACTGTTCGAAATGAATAATCCATATGTAAATGGATTATTGGCCTCCTTAACAGCACTTAGTGGAATCCACTGAAGTTGCAAGACCAGCCTGATAGAAGACAGCTGCAGCTCTCCTCACACGATTTTAATTAACCTTTCCTCAGTTGAATTATTTTCGTGGCCAAGGGGTCCAGTAAAAAGGTAAAAACCTGCAGACTATACCATGATGCCGCTTTAAGTGACAATAACAAACAAAATTCAGGGTTTTCTAAAATTGCTAGGATACTTGGAATGACCCTGGTTCTTACCTAATTCTTTGGCTTTAAAAAACTTATTATTAATCACTTGCACAACAGAAAAACATGCCTCTCCTTTCAACCAGATTGGCCAGTAATCAACTTAAGCCAAGTCAGTGATATTAAAATTCTGATTTAATTCCGACTACCTGAGGGTCCTCTCCACGGGATACTTTGGCCTGGTCAGACTTGCATAGTTATGTTAAATACTGGATCCTGCGAAGAGAGGGAAACACCTGTCTGGGGTGGGGGGTGGAGACAAGCTGGCACGAGGCTTATTAAATTTTCCTTATTTTGCTAAGATCAATGGGAGATCACTGCCCTGGTGACATGGAGCCCATGCCAACACCCACTGCTTTTTTTTTTTTTTTTTTTGAGGTGGGGTGTCCCTCTGTCGCCTAGGCTGGAGTACAGTGGCGCGATCTTGGCTCACTGCAACCTCCACCTCCCGGGTTCAAGCGATTCTCCTGCCTCAGCCTCCCGAGTAGCTGGGATTACAGGCATCTGCCGCCACGGCCGGCTAATTTTTGTATTTTTGGTAGAGACGGGGTTTTGCCATGTTGCCCAGGGTGGACTCGAACTCCTGATCTCAGGCAATCCGCTGGCCTCAGCCTCCCAAAGCAATGGGATTATAGGTGTGAGCCACTGCACCCGGCCCTCCAGCTCTTTTTAATCTGTTTGCCTACTCTTGTTCTGTTAGTCCTCTCCCCACACCTTTCTCCCTCCCAGTGCTCCTCTGCCTTGAGTTGGTTTCTCTCTGCTTCTGCCTTAGGCCTGGTGCTTATGGTTGGCGCGTGGCCCCTGTAGTTCCCGGCAAGCCACACACCAAAATCCACAGTCCAGGTGAAGAGCCGTGCAGTTGAAAACATCTCTAGGGTAAATTTGGGGACTTGGCCGAATCTTGTTTATTCTGATCAAACCACAGAATGCCAAACAGGCATGATTTAGGTCAGCCCCTGGTTTTGATCTGAGGCACTTGTGGCCAACAGGTTGCCCAAGCAAAGCCAGCCAGGTTATGGCAGCGTTGACTGGGAGCCCAATGGAAGCCCTGGGGAGCTGGTTCCTTCTGTTCCAAGTAATGAGCAACTGCCATGGGTGACTGGAAAATCTCAGGCTCTCTCTGGTGGTTCAGCAACTGCTCAGGTGCCTCAAGGTGATGTTTAATGGCCTTTTTCAGCAACAGCGGCCATCTGCCATAGATATGGAAAGGCACTATTTGGTAGGATGCTCATTAAATGAAGTGCTGATAACCAAAAACTCACAGTAGGACAAAGCTGACTGTATTTTCTAAAATGCTCATAAAACCCTCATGCTATTCCAAAATCCTGCAGTTCTCCGATCAAGCTGTGGAGTCTTGGCCAGGTTCAGGCTCAAGCCTGTAATCTCAGCACTTTGGGAGGCCAAGATGGGAGGACTGCTTCAGGCCAGGAGACCAGCCTAGGCAACTTAGGAAAACCCCATCTCGACAAAATATTTAAAAATTAGTCGAGCATGGTGGTGCACACCTATAGTCCCAGCTACTCAGGAAGCTGAGGTAGCAGGATTGCTTGGGCCTGGGAGGTCAAGTCTGCAGCGAGCCATGATCAGACCACTGCACTCCAGCCTAGGAAACGGAGTGAGATCGTGTCTTTAAAAAAAAAAAAAAAAGCTGGGCACAGTGGCTCACGCCTGTAATCCCAGCACTTTGGGAGGCCTAGGCGGGTGGTTCATGAGGTCAGGAGATCGAGACCATTCTGGCTAACACGGTGAAACCATGTATCTATTAAAAATACAAAAATTAGCCGGGCGTGGTGGCTGGTGCCTGTAGTTCCAGCTACTCGGGAGGTTGAGGCAGGAGAATGGTGTGAACCCAGGAGGTGGAGCTTGCAGTGAGCCAAGATCTCACCACTGCACTCCAGCCTGGGCGACAGAGCGAGACTCCGTCTCAAAAAAAGAAAAAGAAAAAAGAAAAAGGAGTTGGAGTCTACTTTATCTGGGCAGGTCTTTGCGACCTCTGAGGGTGGGTCAGAAAAGGCTGACGGTTCTCCCTCGTGCCCTCTCTCCCTCTCTCTTTCTCCATGTGCCTCTGGAGCGCTAAGCTGCCACATAAGAAGCCATACTATTCTGACATGCAGAGACATAGAGACAGAGATGTCAGACATATGAGAGAGCGAGTCTTCAGGTGATTCCAGTCCCAGTTGCTGTCTGACTGCAGCTGCATGAGAAACCCCAGTAAGTGCCGAAGGTGAGAACAAGGCACACACATTGTGGCTTGTGGAGAAGGGGATGATGGGCTGGGGTGAAAGTTGTCTTCACTGAGCAGGTACAACTTGAATTGGGTCTTGAGGGATGAACAAGAGCCCACCAGAAAAACAAAAGAAGAGGCTCTTTGGGTAGACGTAGCAGCCTACAAGGCTACATATGAGGTGTGCAACAGCCACCAGAAGATGCAAGGATTCCTGGGGCTGGAAATAAAGACTTCATCTGCAGAGTTAGTTAAGAAGAGACACCAGCAAAGGGAAGCACCACGAGATATTATTTTCTTTCTTTCTTTTTTTTTTTTTTGGAGAGATAGAGTCTTGCTCTGTCACCCAGGCTGGAGTGCAATGACATGATCATAGCCCACTGCAGCCTCAAATTCCTGGGCTCAAATGATCCTCTCACCTCAGCCTCCAGAATAGTTAGGACCATAAGTATCCACCAGCATATCTGGATAATTTTTTTTTTTTTAATTTTTTAGTCGAGACGGTGGGGGTCTCACTTTGTTGCCCAGGCTGGTCTCGAACTCCTGGGCTCAAGCAATCTTCTCATCTCAGCCTCCCAAGACGCTGGGATTACAGACGTGAGCCACCACGCCCTGCCAAAATGTGATTTTCATTTGAGAAAGCTCATCCTGACTGCAGAGGAAAGGGCGAGGTCGGAGTGGGGGGTGGCAGAAATATAGGCAATGCTGTGGAAATAGTCCAGGTGAGAGAGGATAAAAGTACCAAATTAAGGCAGCAGCAGTTGAGATGGAGAGAAAGTGGCAGCGGGGAGAAGGGAGGTGGCTTGAAAAGGAGGTGGTCACCTGCTAGGGGTGAGAGGGAAGAAACGTGCGGTGGATCTGGGTTTGTAGCTCAGGCAACAGAGTGGTCAGTGGTGTTATTCACGTGGCTTCAGACTGCAGGAGCATGTGCTGGGTGGGGTGCACGTGGACTCCTGCTTCTTCCACCGGTGTATGAGTTTCTGGGAGGGACGTATGCTTCTCATCAGCAACAGAGGCATTTTTAAGTCCAGAAAAGGGAAGAGCATTGGAATAGTAAATAAAGTGATGCGAGAAGAGGGTGATGAGTGAATTTGGAGGGCTACCACCCTTTGAGAAAAGAACAGAGCAAGCAGACCGTGGAAATGAGAGTAGGAAGAGCAGACGAGCCGATGACAAGTCTGGGATCCCAAGAGCCAAGGGCTTACCCATCCCTGGGCTGAGGAATCAGCTCCATAGGAAGCTCGTCTCTGGATGGAGTCTAGATGTTTCTCCCTTGCCTTACTGTCTGTCCTTCTGCAGCTATTTAAGGCTCAACATTTGAAGAAATGTATGACCCAGCACTGATCTCTGGTTTATCATTTAGGGGCAGTCATAACTGTTAAGTTTTTCAAGTTAACCCATTGACTTTAAATGGTTTTGGCCAGGAGTTGGCCTAATTGTTTTTTTTTTTTTTTTTGAGAGGGAGTCTGGCTCTGTCGCCCAGGCTGGAGTGCAGTGGCCGGATCTCAGCTCACTGCAAGCTCCGCCTCCCGGGTTTATGCCATTCTCCTGCCTCAGCCTCCCAAGTAGCTGGGACTACAGGCGCCCACCACCTTGCCCGGCTAGTTTTTTGTATTTTTTAGTAGAGAAGGGGTTTCACTGTGTTAGCCAGGATGGTCTCGATCTCCTGACCTCGTGATCCACCCATCTCGGCCTCCCAAAGTGCTGGGATTACAGGCTTGAGCCACCGCGCCCGGCCGTTTGCTTAATTCTTTAGGTAGTCATCAGAATTTTCAGTAAGAACACACTTAAAATGCAGGAAGCAGAGTGTTGTGGCCTTTGGATGTGGCCCAATTGATACAGTAACCAGATCTGCAGGTATATCCAAATTCCTCAGGGGCACACAGGACCAGGGAACTTGCACATTTTTTAGAATACTAAGGAATCCTGAGAGCTGCCAGCACTTAATTAATATTGATGCTCCCCTTCCTAGAAATGCTGGGCTTTGAAAGCACCTTAGATGTCATCAACTGTGCCCTCTAAAACTTACAGACTTTGGATGGTGTCATTAGAAGGCAGGGACCAAGGGACTTTAATTCCACTGGAAGCAGAACAAGAAGAGAAATTTGATTCTATGCAGAGCTGACCTCCAGGTGGATATAAATTATTGATGAGGACTCAGCCTGATGAATTTGGGGGTAAAGATGGATTGGCTATAGATGAATCACAGACTTTCTCTCAACCAGAGTGCCCGGGGCTGCGACTCTCATTTTCCAGATGAGGAAACAAAGGACTACAGAAGTCAAGCAACTTGCCAAGGTCAAACCCAAGTTAGAGCCAGAGCTGGGACGATTCCCGGGGCTGAACCCCTGCTGGGCTCATTTCCTTCCGCCCGCCCAGCCATCTCTGGTTTTATCTGATGTGTCTGATCTCAAACGTCATGAATATGGAAAGCAGAAGACCTTGTTCTAGGTTGACAAATGCTTGCAGTTAGGGATTTTTTTTTTTTTTTTTTTTTTTTTGGTCAAGCTTTTCCAATGTCTACCAAATGCACCTGTGGAATATGCAAACAAAATTCCTGCTGCATCTGGGCCAATCTAATATATCTTAGAAACTCAGTGGTCATTGTATCCTTAAAACAGGTTTGGAAAATTAAATAAAGTTTTATCTACAGAGAGAATGTAATTGTGAACTGCCTCCCAAAATCTTTTATTTCTCGGGATACGGATTATAGCACCACAGTGTGCTACAAGGAACTCACCAATTACAGTTTAAAACTTCCAGGCTTGGCCAGGTGTGGTAGCTCATGCCTGTAATCCTAGCACTTTCGGAGGCCCAGAGAGGTGGATCACCTGAGGTCAGGAGTTCGAGACCAGCCTGGCCAACGTGGCGAAACCCTGTCTCTACTAAAAATTAGCCGGGCATGGTGGCACATGCCTGTAATCCCAGCTACCTGGGAGGCTGAGGCAGGAGAATTGCTTGAACCTGGGAGGCAGAGGTTGGGATTGTGCCACTGCACTCCAGCCTGGGCAACAAGAGCGAGACCTCATTAAAAAAAAATAAAATAAAATACTGGCTCAGTGCTCCCTTCAGCACGTATCTGGATGTCAGCCTCTGCTTGTAACCCTGCACTTTGACTGCTGCTACTCCTTCTCCTCAGAACTTTCCCTGGTCCACAAGACCTCCCGTTGATTTAGCCCAGTGGGCTTTTTTGTTTGTTTGGTTGTTTTTGTTGTTGTTGTTGTTTGAGACAGAGTCTTGCTCTGTCACCCAGGCTGCAGTGCAGTGGCACGATCTCAACTCACTGTAACCTCTGCCTTCCGGGTTCCAGCGATTCTCCTGCCTCCGCCTTCCGAGTAACTGAGATTATAGGTGTGCCACCACACCCGGCTGATTGTTGTATTTTTATTAGAGAATGAGTTTCACCATGTTGGCCAGGCTGGTCTTGAACTCCTGACCTCAAGTGATCCACCCACCTTGGCCTCCCAAAGTGCTGGGATTACAGGTGTGAGCCACCACATCTGGCCCCCAGTGGGCTTTTCACAGGCTTTGTTTAAAAAAATTTAAGGCTGGGGGCGGTGGCTCAAGCCTGTAATCCCAGCACTTTGGGAGGCCGAGACGGGCGGATCACGAGGTCAGGAGATCAAGACCATCCTGGCTAACACGGTGAAACCCCGTCTCTACTAAAAAAATACAAAAACCTAGCCGGGCGAGGTGGTGGGCGCCTGTAGTCCCAGCTACTCAGGAGGCTGAGGCAGGAGAATGACGTTACCCGGGAGGCGGAGCTTGCAGTGAGCTGAGATCCGGCCACTGCACTCCAGCCTGGGCGACAGAGTGAGACTCCGTCTCAAAAAAAAAAAAAAAATTTAAAAATCGGGAGAGAGAGAGAGGCTTCTGTCTCTCTTATACTGAAAATGGCTCCCACGTGCTCTCTCCTCTGTGCAAGCCTTTCTTCTCTTGGCTTCCATAATATAGAATAGCAGAGTTTTTCTCTCAAGGACTAAATCTAATGATTTAGAATTGCTTCCTAGAGCACGATGTGGGGAAGGATTTTGAGGCAAGTCCAAGCTCTGTGGAGAAAACTGATCAATCAGTGATCATAGAAAGGTTGTAGCTGGTGGATTTGGGATTTGCCATTGCTGATTGCTCTTCTCAACTGTCTGCCTCCTTTAAAAAAAAAAAAAAAAATCCTGTAAATGTTGATCTTTTCTAAAGACCTGTCCTCAGCCTAGCACAATATCTGGTACATTGTAGATGCTTGGAGATTGTTAGTTGATGTCTCCATTTCTGTCCTCTCTCCCATAACAATTTCTCTCTCTCTTTTTTTTGTCTGACACGGAGTTTCACTCTTGTTGCCCAGGCTGGAGCGCAATGGCGCGATCTCGACTCACTGCAACCTCCGCCTCCCAGGTTCAAGTGATTCTCCTGCCTCAGCCTCCCGAGTAGCTGAGATTACAAGCACGTACCACCACACCCAGCTAATTTTTGTATTTTTAGTAGAGACAGGGTTTTGCTGTGTTATCTAGGCTGGTCTCAAACTCCTGACCTCAGGTGATCCACTCGCCTTGGCCTCCCAAAGTGCTGGGATTACGCTAACAATTTTTTATAATCTCTTCTATCATATCAACCTACCACTTCCATATACCTAACTTGTAAATTGGTATAATAGCCACCTGGCTGAGGGAAGCTCTACTTGGACAGCACACCATGACTTCGAGGGCAAAATTCCTAAAGTCATATTAACCTCTCTCAGCTGCATACCATTCCCCGTTTTTGCATACATTACTTCCATTCATTGCAATTTCACCTCTGTCTCATTTCTTGTTTTCCCTTGGGCATCCTTTTAATTTAATCCCATGCCCCTGGACAACCGGCATCATCTTTTTGGACAGTCTGTCCACCCTCTGATCTACTGCATATACTGCTACCATATTGGTGTCTAGCCTCTTTTTTTGTTTTTTGTTGTTATCCTAATTTATTTTCTAGTTGGCTCCTTTTTTCAACTTCAAGGAATCCATGTGCAGCTTTGCTACATGGATAGACAGAAGTATAGATCATGCCATATCTGCCTTTGGGTTCCCCCAAAAGTGACCCTGAAACAAGAATGTGGGTGTAGGTAGTTCATTTGGAAGATGACCCCTAGGATAGAGAGGGGTTAAAGAAGGAAGACAGGGAAGGGAGGGAGGCCGATGGTATGGTGTGCTGCCGAGATTCCCCCTCAGGACTGAGGTCCTCCCTCTCCCAGCCATTGGGAGTGTTGCTGGTTGATGGCTTTTAGTTGAGTCTCGAGCCAGGAACTGCTCTCAGCAGCAGAGAACAGCCTTAACCCAGGTCCCAACCTGGGGCAGCCACATCTACTGACTAATCAATGGCGGATATAAAGCCCTGACCCCACCTTGGTCTCAATCGGTCGGCTCTGAAGGGCTATCCCAGCGCCAGAGTTTCCGTGGGATCCTCTGAAGCTTTAATGGCACCACGGTTCAACGACTCCTTCTATCCAGTCCTACTTTCTTTCCTCTTCATAGGTGTTGCTCTCAAAGGAATTCCCTAATAAACTTCTTGCAGTCAACTGCGTATGGCAGGGTCTATTTTTCAGGTGACCCCACCTAAGACAGCTAATAAAGTTGCATTTATGACAAAAATGTGAGCAACTGAGGCTCAATTCTTCCAGGCGCCCTCGAAAAACTGCGTAAACCTCAGCAATGACCTATCAAGGAGCCAGAAGGCTGGGGTGTTTATCCAGCAGCTTCTGTCCCTCACTGGCTGAGGGATGCTCCCAACGCTGTAATGTCCTGGCACTTCTAGCCTGTCTCTAGATGGCCAGCCCAGAGAATGCTCTCAGGCAGAGATGCTGGAAGATACCAGCTCAAGGGGACTTGTCTGCAGGCAACTCTAAGAGTGGACCAATGGGATCTGGGCAGAGAACACCAACAGCATCTGCTATAAGTCCTCCTCCCCAAGAATCATCTATGGCTCCCCATTTCCTACAGCAAGGATCAAGCTCACAGAGCAGTTGTCAGCCACTGATGTGACTGGTTGGTTGGAAAAATGCAGCATTTTGACATTCTAAATTTACACAGAGCAACCACACTCAGAGACTTCACACATTTGCTACCTCACCAACCTCTGAAAATGTTTAAGATCTGGACACTTGGTCTAGAAAATAAGTCCAAATTTTTTTGACTACACACTTGGCAGCATTTGTGACCTGTTATCAAGGCAAGCTTTCTAATCCTGTGTTCTTCTAACCTACTTCCTTCCACACAGATTGGTCTATCTTGTGTCTATCTTGTGTGTGGTGTGTGTAAAACAAATAAAATTCTAATCATGCAATACTCTTCCAGAGACTTTCCACTGATCAGATCAACTTCAGATTCCTTGGTAAGGAAATGAGGGCTCCCACTATCCGGCTAGCCCCTTTACAAAGATATATTATACATAGTCGTGCCATCCCTAGGTACTCACGGGGATTGGTTCCAGGATCCCTGCAGATACCAAGATCCTCAGATGCTCAAGTGCATTAAATAAAATGATATAGTATTTGTATACAAACTATACACATTCTCTTCTATATTTTAAATCATCTCTAGATTACTTATGATACCTAATATAATGTAAATGCCATGTAAATGGTTATACCGTCTTTTTAATTTGCATTATTTGTATTGTTGCATTATTATTTTTCTATTTTTTTGAATATTTTTGACCCATGATTGGTTGAATCAGAAGATGTAGAACCCATGCAGACAGAGAGCCATTGTGTTATATATTATATATAAAAGAATATATCTATCTTACCTTTTACTGGGAGAGCCAATCCCATAACTCCCAGTCTAAGGCCAAAGGCCTGGGAACCAGGAAGGAGAGTGGGTGCTGGTATAAGTCCTGGAGCCTGAAAGTCTGGGCATGTGACATTGAAGCTGAACCCAGGATAAGGAAGAGGTCGCTGGGGAAGGAAGATTGCAATAGGAGCCATCCGTTCCCCACGCAGAGGGTGGGGAAGCTACAAAGGCTGTGTTCGCACTGCGCATCAATAGATACTTACCACACCTAGGGCAGAACCTTTAGCCTGGGTCCCCCCGAAACAGGCTGAGTGTCCAGCTTCTGCGAAGTGTAAACAGCAGCAATACCCAGAGACATGTGCATGGAAATGGTGGCCTTTAAAATCTTTGAAGTTCTTGGGGAATGTTGTGACAGCTGGACGTTGAAGAGCCTTTGGTGGCTCTGAGGCTGCTTCTCATTGATTGGAGGTGTCTCTAGGTCAGCATGCACAATTTGCGATTTTTATGGTTTAGTAATAGCTTGTTGTCCATTTTCAAGGATTAAGCCAAGTGGCGTTGATGTGATGATTACAGACATAAGTGCCCTGCCCATTACTGCGATTAGCACTCTATTAAAACGGACAGCATTTGTATAGAGAGCCTGAAGCTTCATAAGCTAAAAGGCAGGGCAACATTAAAATGTGGCCAGGAACAAGGAGACTATATTTTTCTGAAGAGGGCCAATTTCCCTCAACACACCTCTGGCCAACATATGTGACTTGGCAGAAACGCATCTTTGCTAGAAAGGGGTTTTGTGAACAGCTTTCCGTGTTACCATCTACACAGGAACCAACTGAAGGCCATTAGTCATTCCATGCAACACTGCTGTGAAACATGTGAACGATCTCACCATATTGCAGTTTGACAGAAGTTATAAGGCAGGAAAAGGACAGATCTGAATTCCAAGATTTGACCTTTGATCTTTTGGTGTTTCTTAGCATCTTCCAGAGTGTTGTCTCATATCTGCTTTGAGAGGCTTCAGGAGAAGAGATATGTTGCCAAGCCCAGTAGTTAATGTTTGGTTTTATAAACAATTAAACCACCATCTGTTGGTCTGCTTCAGCGGCCGTGAAAGCAAGGCTTAATTGCTGTAGGGATCAAAATGGACATGATACGTTTGGGTGACTGCCTTTTGGGTTCCGTCCAGTAGTTCCAGTCATCGTACTATTAAAGAACTTAACGTATGGGCCTGTAGTGATTTGTTGACAGTCATTCCTCTGTCCAACGGTGAGCACATCACCGCAGCAATCCTGGCTTGTCCACTCCACATCCTCAGCCCTGACCAGGCATCTGGGCACATAAATTGCATCAAATGAATGAATGAATAAATATGGATACTACAAAGATAAAAATCCTCTATTTTTGCCGGGCGCGGTGGCTCAAGCCTGTAATCCCAGCACTTTGGGAGGCCGAGACGGGTGGATCACGAGGTCAGGAGATCGAGACCATCCTGGTGAACATGGTGCAACCCCGTCTCTACTAAAAAATACAAAAAAAAAAACTAGCCGGGCGAGGTGGCGGGCGCCTGTAGTCCCAGCTACTCGGGAGGCTGAGGCAGGAGAATGGCGTGAACCCGGGAGGCGGAGCTTGCAGTGAGCTGAGATCCGGCCACTGCACTCCAGCCTGGGCGGCAGAGCTAGACTCTGTCTCAAAAAAATAAAAAAATAAAAAAATAAAAGAAGAGTTTTCCCTTTAAAATCTGCATAAAGTGTTCATGTGAATGGGTTTCTCGCTAGCACCTGTGCTGGTATAAGAGACACACTTGTGCCTTGTCCCTGTGTGTCTGTGTTTGTGCATGGATGGACTATTTTGGTATGTCTTTGTTCGTTTCTGGTAAGCCTTAGACTGGTCGGTTGAATCTCTCTCATTTGGTTCTGTTTCTTCTCCTGTGGTGTGGTTCAGTGCTTGGGTGGAAGAAGACATCGTTCTGCCTGTCCTGCTATAGAAAAAAATTGCTCAGCACAAAATCTGTTAGTTTCCCTCCTTGTTCTCTCGAGGCCTAAGATTGCACAAAATTGAATCATGCATAATGCATTTCCCAATTCTGTTAGAATTTCCTTCCTAAAATTTCGCTCATGCTCACTGCTATGGTCTGAATGTTTGCGTGCCCCCAAAATTCATACGTGGAAGTCCTAGCCCCCAAGGTGATGGTATTAGAGCCAAGAGGTGGTGATTATGTTATGGGAGAGCAGAACCCTCATGAATGAGATTAGTGTCCTAATAAAAGAGGCCAGAGAGAGCTCCTTTGCCCCTTCAGCCACATGAGGATACAGCAAGATGGCACTGTCTACAAGGAAGCAAAACTTCCCCAGACGCCAAAGCTGCCTGCGCCTTGATCTTGGACTTTCCAGTCTCCAGAACTGTGAGCAATACATGTGTATGTTATTTACAAGCCACTCTGTGTACAGTATTTTGTTAGAGCAGCCTAAATGGAAATAAGACACTCACCTATGTTCATTCTGATTTCTTTCCCACCTTTCCATACAGTAAAATGCAGAGTTGCAAGAACCATGAGATCCTGGGTCAGTTTGTGAAGTTCCAGGTTAAATAAAGCTAGCCAGAGTCCCACGATACAGGATTCCTCTGAGCCTATTTGAAAATAAATTAATTTTAATTTTTAGTTCTGGGGTACATGTGCAGGTTTGTCACATGAGTAAACATGCGCCATGGTTGTTAGGTGCACCTATCCACCCATCACCTAGGTATTAAGCCTGGCATGTATTAGCTATTTTCCCTAATACTCTCCTTCCTACCACCACATCCCCCGACAGGCTCCAGTGTGCTGTTCCCCTCCCTGTATCCATGTGTTCTCGTTGTTCAGCTCCCACTTATAAGTGGTTTTTGGTTTTCTGTTCCTGTGTTAGTCTACTGAGGATAATGGCTTCCAGCTTCATCAATGTCCCTGCAAAGGACATGATCTCATTCCTTTTTATGGCTGCATAGTATTCCATGGTGTATATGTACCAAAGATCTAGAACCAGAAATACGATTTGACCCAGCAATCCCATTACTGGGTATATACCCAAAGGAACATAAATCATTCTATTATGAAGATACATGCTCGCATACATTCATTGCAGCACTATTCACAATAGCAAGGACATGGAATCATCCCAAATGCCCATCAACGATAGACTGAGCCTGGTTTTGACCCCAGAATCCTTTCTGTGATGACCTTCTCTCAGGACTAGTGTTCTACCCAAGCACTTTGGGGACCAATAGCTTACTTGGCTTATTTGTGGTTGTTCCCTGTTTCTTTACACGATCATACCTTTTCTCCAATGTCTCTCTAGAGATAAAATAATTTTCCTGGGTTTTCCTGTATCCAATTTTGGTCATCTCTTAATCAAAAGTGTTGTTTAAACAAATAGGTATTAAATACATTTATAAAGGTCTTTAAATATTTGCCAAACAGAGAGAGTTAGGAAATCTTGAGGCACCTGTGCACTGTAAGGTGGTCACAGCCCACGTCCTGCCTCCCCTGGGAGAAGGAGAGGTGGGCGTCCCTGCCAGTGAGTGGCACAAGTGTACAGTCTTCTGCCTCATTGTTCTGTAGCTGGAAGTGGCCACAAAAGCACTAGGAACATTTGTCCCAGTGGAGGTTTTCCACAATCCCTACAGAACCCTAAACTCGGCCAGGCACAGTGGCTCATGCCTGTAATCCCAGCACTTTGGGAGGCCGAGGCGGGCAGATTATCTGAGGTCAGGGGTTCAAGACCAGCCTGGCCAACATGGTGAAACCCCGTCTATACTAAAAATACAAAAATTAGCTGGGCGTGGTGGCAGGCGCCTGTAATCCCAGCAACTCGGGAGGCTGAGGCAGGAGAATTGCTTGAATCCAGGAGGCAAAGGTTGCAGTGAGCCGAGATTGCACCACTGCGCTCCAGCCTGCGCGACAGCGTGAGATTCTGTCTCAAAACTAAAAAAATCAACAAAAAAAGAATCCTAAACTCACGACCTTCCAGTGATCTGGGAAGCCTTGAAATTCTCATTACTTGTTTCTGCAACATATCATCTTATTTATAAAAATGCCAGATGGCACATATTCCTGTTTTAAATTAGTGTAAATTCAAATTAAAGTTAATTTTTGTTTTGGCAAGATGTCGTTGAGGCTGGTATGACCCCCCAGCCACCCACCCACCGCCCCGGGAGGAAATACTCTATTTTGAGATCCAGGGAGTTCTCAAGGCACAAAGGTCAGTGGGACATAGGATTCCCATCCAAGATGACCAGCTGGCAAACTGTCCCCAGCTCCTGATCACACTCTCTCCTTGCAAGAGTCACTTGCTTCACACGCCATGTGAAAATTGCAAGTCCTGGCTGAGGGCCATGAAGAGAGGCTGCAGATAAGAAGACAGGGTTCAGCCACTCAAGAGCCTCCACTCCTCTCCTAACTCCCACAAACCATGGACCCAAATGTGACACACTTTCCACATTGAGCTCTGGGCCCCCAGGTGTGACAAAGCCAGAGATGCCCGTGATGTCTAGCTGCCCTGGCCTCAAAGTATTCACCCACCCTAGACAACCTTCTCAAAGCAGTTTTGAATAAAATGAATTCCTTTCTGGTTTACTATAGAATTTCCCACCTCCACTGTGTTTATAGCAGGCTATTTGTTAATTTCTTTTCCATGCTGTTTTAGGACGTGGGTGTACTTGAGAACTGTTTAGGGTAGAATTTTTTTTCCATGTGTGGCTTCCTCCTGGAAACAGAGATATTTGGCATCTGTTCATCCATTGTGTGGCCTTTTCCTTGCACCCCGCACAAACCTCAGAAACCTGCCTCCCCAAGTGTCCCCACTCATGGTTTTCTTCTCTATCTCCCCAGACTTCCTTCCTGCCTGCCCTGCAACAGCCATTCAGGGAGGCTGTAAACCTCTCCTCCTTCAGAGCTGTAACCACCACCAGTAACCGAATCATCCTCTCTTTACCTCCTGCCTGTGAATGAGGGGGTTGTCCTAGCAGTCAAATTGAATTAAGGGCTATGTTTTCAAAATCCCAAATGTATTCTGTTGAGGCCCAGTGAAGGCCCTAGAATTCAATCTAGCAGACTGGGAAAGAAAGACAAGATGTCCCCAAAGTGAGACCATCACCCTCTTTCATCTGCTCGCTGAGAGCTGCAGCCTAGTGTGGTGGAAACAGCCTAAACTTTGGGGTCAGATCTTACTTTGAATCAAGATTCTGCTACTCACTGCTGTGTGATCTCAGGTGAGTTACTTCACTTCTCTGAGTTTCACTTTTCTTACCTATGAAAGGGGGTTAAACAAAAATACCTACCTTTCAGGATATTTGTATCAAGTATGTAAAGTGTCTGTGCAGCAAGAATGCTCAAAAAGTAACAGTCCTTACTGTTTAGATTCAGGCTGTGGCACACAAACAAATAGTAATGAGCTGACCAGTGGGCTTTCACTCATGGAGGTCAATAGCTCCTGCTTTGCTCAAAATGCACCAGCCAGTTTGTCGATGGCAGAGACAAGGTCTCACCTGGGTTGCTGACACTGCTCACAGCCACACCTTCCAAGACTGACTTATATTCCCACCGCCTGCCCAATACAGCACGAGGCATCATCTCGGAGACTTGAACTTGAGTGTCTTCTCACCAGTAATGACCCGATAGTGAGTTTCTCACCTGGTACCAAGCGAACTTGTTTTCTAAGCCCTGAACACACCATCCTGCCCTCCTTACTGCTATCTTATCTAGGGGAAGGGAAAGAGACCACCAAGACCCCTGGAAAGGTGACATGGTTTGGCTGTGTCCCCACCTAAATCTCATCTTGAATTGTAGCTCCCCTAATTCCCATGTGTTGTGGGAGGGACCCAGTGGGAGAGAATTGAGTCATGGGGGCAGTTTCCCCCATACCGTTCTCGTGGTAGTGAATAAGTCTCAGGAGGTCCGACGGTTTTATAAGAGGTTTCTCCTTTTGCTTGGCTCTCATTCTCTCTTGTCTGCTGACATGTAAGACGTGCCTTTCGCCTTTCGCCATGATTGTGAGGCCTCCCAGGCCATGTAAAACTGTGCTGTGAGTCCATTAAACCTCTTTTTCTTTATAAATTACCCAGTCTCGGGTAGGTTTTTCTCAGCAGAATGAAAATGGACTAATACAAAAGGGCTCCAAGAGAGGAGAAAGTCTCCACAAAGCACAGTGGATACCTCCTTACGCATGCAGGTTCCTAAGCCCTCGTGCTCTCTGGCAGTCTTTCCTGAGCAGGAGGCAGGCTGGAGAGTGCCCTGTACCTTCCAGAAGTGGGCTTGGTCATGGCCAAGGTGAAGGCAATGTAGGGGAATTATTAATTTATTTTCTCCTTTCTTGGAAACACAGGTATTTGGCACTGGTGGATAATAAACTCCGTACTAACCAACACTTGCTGCGGATAATGTAGTGGCTATTATTCAGATCCGTCCTGTGCCCATTTCCTGCCCATTCTCCTTAATTTACTGACAGAAAATGTTCCTCAACAGAGTGGTGAGCATGGAACCAGGCTGGGTCATCCCTCTGTCCACAGTTACACAGCCATCAGTGTCCCCGCCTGGGAATTCTATACACTGACAACAGGTGGAAGGTGCCCTCTTTCCTCTCTGCTCTTTAAGTGGGGTTGATGTTGGCCCAGAGACGTGAGCAGCCATGTTCCATGTGATGTGGAGAAGTTAATCCTAGGCCCAATTCTGCCCCGGCCTTCCTGGTATTTGGTTATGAAGCAATTCATTTCTTCTTCTGGTTTGTTTGATTAGGCTAGTTGGAGCAGGGCTCCTCTCTTTTGCAACCTAAAGAGTTATGACTCACCTAAGAAGAGAAGCTATGAAATCTACAAATGCAGGAGATGGTCTTGACCCTTGAATTTGGACCAGCGTTTGATGAAAGGATGTCAGGTGCCATGAGCCAAGTTTGCTTGCTTAGAAAGGAAGTTTTTGTTACTAGAACCCTTAAAAGTCAAACTTTTCTTTCTTTCTTTTTGTTTGTTTTGAGACAGGGTCTCACTCTACTTCCCAGGCTGGTCTTGAACTCCTCAACCTCCTGAGTAGGTGGGATTACAGGGGTGAGTTACTGTGCCCCTGCCCAAAGTCAAAACTTCTAAGAGCTTTGAAAAACTGGCTAGAGCATGTCTTCTGTATCCTTGGACTTTTCTATAATGAATACCTTGAGTTTTCAATGGCTCCGAGGTGCTAGGTTGAAGGTGTGCCTCTGCTTATTGTTGGAAATTCATTGACTTTTTGATTATGGGGCATTAGCTTGCCTTTGGCCATTCCACAGGCTTGGAGCCCTGCCACTCACGAACTTCTTCATCATGGTGAAGATGGGATCACTTGGGTCTCCCAATAGATCTTGTCCATCAGTGTCAGCCTGGTGGGGGATGCAGAAAAACCAGGAGCCTAGCTGGTCCTAACATGAATGGTATCTGAATCTGTGACTCTAAACAAGTGATGGCTCTTTTCTGGGACTGTTTTTTCACCTGTAAACCAAGGATGCTAGCCTAGAAGATGTAAGAGGCCTTTAACTCTAATAATCGCCAGTTTTTCAATATAATTCATAAATCAAAGTGTTGGCATTTGGAGTAAAATTAAGGGACAAAGACTCGCTATGTGGAGCTCTTCCACCTGAGCAAACACTACGCCCACAAAGTAGAAATTCCCAGTGGCAAGGCAAACAATAGGACCACCCTTGGAGTGGGAGAGACGAGGTTACAGAAGTCATTGGGAGAGAGACCTCTTTCCTCAGCAGCAAATAACACCACCACTGCCAGATTAGAGGATCGTTAAAACCAAAGTTAAAACACACACACAGAGATGGGGAGGCATAAAACTGGCATTCACATACAACTTTAGAATCTCATCAAGAAACTAAATTACCATAGTGGGTAAGATATAATAACTACTCTTTTGAGTACTAATCAGTCTCATTGCTGTATTATGGTAATAAAACTAGGGGGTATTCGGAAGCAAGGTCATTTACACATGAAAGTCGACTTGGCTGAATATAAAGTGCTTTTAGATGCTTCTCCATTGTTTTCTGACTGTAGTAGTACAAAGAGGTCAGAAGTCAGTCTGGTATTTGTTCTTCCATCAACAACTTGTTTGGGGTTGGCGGTAGTACTTCCTGTGTGGATACTTGCAGCACTTCTTCTTTTTCTTTGTAACTAAAAAATGTCAATATGTGTCTAGGTGTGGGTGTTTTAAAATTGATTTCACCTGGAATTTGTGAGCCCAGTCTTTTTCCAGCTTGAAAATGTTTTCTTCAATAAAGTCATTATCACTTATTCCTGTTGTTCTGGTTTCTTGGTTAGTAATACTGTTAAGTCTTAAACTGAATTCCCATTCTTTATATTTATCAGAATCTATCACTTTTCTTAGTAACTATTTATTTTTGCTTATCATGTCTAACTCTATGCTCTTTTCCTGTATATCCTAAAAGACCTCTCAAGGCTCACCTCCAAATCAACGTTTCCATTTTCTACACTGTTAATTTTGCTTCTTTCCACCTCCAGGAGGGATTTTAATTCTTTGATTGCATTTTTGTTATTTTTATTTTTTTGCCACTCATTCTTATCGCATCTCTCTTTGTATCTTGTCTTCCTAACTTTTCATCTTACCTCTGTGTGTGGTTTTCTGTAATTCATAGACCATGTCTTCCTGCAATCCAAGAAGTTTTTAAAAATTTATTTTGTTTCCTGTAGTAAAATTGTTTCACAGGGGGAATTTGGCAAACTGGTGATGCCCTTGGAACAGTCACCATACACTTGATAGTTTGCAAATGTGTCAGCAGGGAAATTCGTGTTTCATTCTCACATACCCCAACATCTTACACTGGAGGGAAAGGGAGGTCTTCGTTTTCCAAGGTCTTGGCTCTTTTAGCCCTAAAGTGGTGCTAACAGCTCCTTCATGTTCCGGGAGCCTCTGGAGAAACTGCTTCCATAAAGCATTTGTTTGGGAATTCTGGGCCCTCCCCAAGAAGGGGCCAGAACTGTCCAAGAGTTAGAGGAGTTCCAGCCTGGTACTTCTGTGGATTTACAGAAAGATCCACCCCAGAAAGGGGGTGAATCTCCACAGTCTGTGAGCGGTGGGACTTAAGTTTCTGCAGGTGGTAGGACACCCCATCTGAGTGCAACATTCTGGAAGAGGCGTCTCTCTGGGGGGTGCATGAGCTTCATGTCAGGCCTGCTAAGTGGGCATCACCAAAGCTGGCCTTGAGTAGTAGCTCCAGTGGGTGGTGAGGACCTGACCTGCACAGAGGCTGGGCTGCACAAGGAGCAGTGCTAAGGGCTGTGACCACAGAGTCGAGGAACAAAGGGCCCGTTCTCAGCTGCATGAGCTACATAAGCCAACTGACATTAAGCTTCTTGCTGGCCTTAGTAGGTGGAGGGTTCAGATCCAGATTTCACTGTATTTAGAATAATCAAGAAATGTGACTTCTTTGCATTTGGGTTTTGTGGAGCAAGTCATCCTGATTATACATAAATATTGTTCCAGGAAATCCTCAGAATAACCCTACCAAGCAGGCATTAGTATTCCCATTTTGCAGATCTGGAAACAGAGGCACAAAGTTGGCAGGTTATTTCCCCCAGGTCCACAGCTCACTGTGGCAGAGTCAGTATACTCATCCAAGACCACCAGGTGACTGAGCTCTTACCCTACACTTCACTGTCTCTAGGGCACGAGGGTTATGTGAGTCTTCAGCTTTTTGTCTTTCTTCCTAGGAATTTCAGCAGGAAGTTAAATCAGAAACTTCCTCACTTATTTTGCAATTGGTTCCTTCTTTTCATAAACCATGTCTTGGGATTGTTCCTAAAAATTGATAAACAATGCTGATTTATAAGAGGGGAGAGTGACAAAGAGAATTGCTTATTTACTAATCTTAAACAAAATTATAAGACAGAAATTTCTAGATTTTATAAACTAAGGAGGAATACTTTTAAAAAGGAGGAGGGAAGAAAAAAGAATGAGGGTTAAACTCAGAGAAGAAAGGATAAGTCAGTTCTCTTTTTGGAGCACAGGGCCACAAGTAAGAGACAAACGGCCCTCCACTTGGGAGGACTCTGCATTTGAAAATGACCAAAGAATTAACAGAAAGAAAATGGGAATGGCGCCAAAGATCTTTGTTAAGGCTGAATATATGGTTGTAGCAATCTCTAAGGTTTAGACAGAAATAATGGCAAAGTTTGGCTTTGTATATTTTATAGTCCTGGCTATCTACCAAATAAGACTCATACCAACAGTGAGTTATTAGGTTGTTGTTTTTGGTGAAGAATAATTGTATAACAAACTCGAGTAGCCTTTATAACAAATGCACTATTGTCCTGTGCATTCTATTATATAGTAGGTGAAATAACCTCATTGGACAATGGCTGCCCCTCTGCCCTCTGAGATGCGTGTCTCCTCAGGCACACAAGCCGGCGAGATGCAGTGAAGGAATAATCTCAACGTGTGTGACCTCCTAGTTTTAACTGCTCCATTTCAAACTCCAAAATAGCCTGTGGCTCTGCATCGAGAAATCTTTAACATGAATTTTGAGAAGGAAGAATGCAGTCTTTAAGTTGTGATTCCCTAGAGGATATCAAATAATCATGAGGAAAACCATGAAGTCAGTTCACTTCTGACTCTAAATTTCAAAGAAAAAGAGGAGTGACAGAAAATCAAAGGCTGATGGAAAACATAGTGGTGTACACTTAGGACTCATTGTACATAAATAGTTTGTTTTCCTTCATCTTTCAAGTTGAATCGTTGCTTTCTTAATATAAATATATATCATTGCATGGTTGTTAGTATGATCCAGGCAGTTTTGTAAATATCAGGATGGAACCAGCTGAAATTGCTTACACACACTCTGAAGTGCTTGCAGTATCAGAGTCACTTGATTCCAGAGGCATGCAAAAGAAACATCCCAGACCTAAGGCACAAGGCATGCAATAGCCAAGTGGTCAGTTACAGTCCTAAAAGTAGCTTGACATATTTTTTTCCTCACAAAAATGCATGCCACTTGTCATGAAATTCTGCACGCAATTTTGCTATGCCTTGCATTATATGTACATAAAGTTACATGTTTAAATATAATTAACGACCACACTAGTCATGAACAGAGGATGAATAAGCAAAGAATATAAATATATACTGGTTCTACCTAATGGGATTCAACCTTCGGCACGGTGGTATTCCTTGGTTTCTAGCCTCTCCACCTTCTCCCTGACCAACCACCACTTAATACCATTTAAGTCAACAATATGGGTTACGAAGTCCTTATTCATAATACAAATTGGCTGTGTACTTTGAGATTCAAAGCTGAAGCACTAGATAAGGTGTGCAGCTATTTTTACCCAGGCATACAGTAAATGATTCATTCGTAACACTTCTCATATGGCTATTTTGCAAGATGAGATATACTTTTCCCCCAAGTCCACAAACCAAGACCTTATTGAGATTATTTAACTTAATTTTCCCCAGTGGCAAGAACGAAAGGTCAATACTAAACTCTCTAAAAGGTTGGTATTCAAATCTGGCAATATGCATCCAGCCTGAAGAATGTCTATACTCTGTAGGAAACAGCCAGGAATGTGGACAAAATTTAAATATGAAGATGCTTATTGAAGTATTAGGTTGGTGCAAAAGTAATTTTGGTTTTTGCTGTTGCCTTTAATGGCAAAAACAGCAATTACTTTTGCACCAACCTAACATATTTACAATAAAGAAACTTTGGGAAGAAAAATCTAAGTGTCCCACAATAAGAAAATAGTTAAATTAATTATGATCTCTCTATGTGAAAGAAAATTGACATATTTTTTTCTCACAAAAATGCATGCCACTTGTCATGAAATTCTGCACGCAATTTTGCTATGCCTTGCATTATATGTACATAAAGTTACATGTTTAAATATAATATGCAGCCACTAAAAAGAATATGTCAGGAAAACTGTAATACTAATATACTCAAAATGAGAAACAGTCATGAATGAAAATCAAGATATTAAACTATATATACACACTATGATTCAGATAATATAATGTTTATGCACAGACTAAATACTGAAAGAAAATATAGTGAATGATATTGGTGGTTATCATTGGGTAGCACTAATTCTATTTTCATCTTTACATTTTTCTGTATTTTCCACAATGTCTAATGCTAATACAATGTCTTTGAACAACTTGGGTTTGAACTGCATCGGTCCACTTACATTTGGATTTTCTTCTGCCTCTGCCACTTGAGAGACGGCAAGACCAAGCCCTTCACTTCCTTCTCCTTCTTGGCCTACTCAGCGTGAAGACAACCAGCATGAAGACCTTTATGATGATCCAACTCCACTTAATGAATACTAAATATATTTTTTCTTTTCTTTCTTTTTTGAGACAGAGTCTTGCTCTGTCACCAAAGCTGGAGTGCAGTGGTGCCATTACGGCTCACTGCAGCCTTTACCTCTCCAGGCTCACATGATCCACCTACCTCAGTCTCCTGAGTAGATGGGATTACAGGTGCACACCACCATGCCTGGCTAATTTTTTTTTTTTTTTTGGAGATGGAGTTTCGCTCAGTTGCCCAGGCTGGAGTGCAGTAGCACGATCTCGGCTCACTGCAAGCTCCACTTCCTGGGTTCATGTCATTCTCCTGCCTCAGCCCTCCGAGTAGCTTGGACTACAGGCGCCCACCACCACGCCTGGCTAATTTTTTTGTATTTTTAGTAGAGACGGGGTTTCACCATGTTAGCCAGGATGGTCTCGATCTCCTGACCTCATGATCCGCTCATCTCGGCCTCCCAAAGTGCTGGGATTACAGGCGTGAGCCACCGCGCCCAGCCTAATTTTTGTATTTTTATGTAGATACAGGGTTTCACCATGTTGTCGAGGCTGGTCTTGAACTCCTGGGCTCAATCTGCCCACCTGGGCCTCCCAAAGTGCTGGGATTACAGGCATGAGCCACCATACCTAGCCAACATATTTTCTCTTCCTTGTGATTTCCTTAAGATTTTCTTTTCTCCAGCTTACTTTATTGTAAAACTATAGCATAGAATACATATAACATACAAAATATGTTTAATCGACTATTGATGTTTTTGGTAAGGCTTCAGGTTGACAGCAGGCTATTGTAGTGAAGCTTTTGGCAAGTCAAACTTATAATATGTCTATTTTCAACTGCACAGAAGGTTGGTGACCCTAGCCCCCACATTGTTCAAGAGTCAACTGTAACCATAAAAAAGAATAAACAACACAAATTAAAGAAAATATATCACACTCACACAAAGCACTGCACAAAGTATGAAGTTGTAGAATAAAAGCAGTTCTGTAGTCAAACAGCTTTCAAACAAGTGATCCATTTATCAACCTCACTCAGGAACTCCGAAGCCCTCAACAGTAAGAAAAAATGCCCTAATGGGCTCTAGGAGCTTTCGTGTGTAAAATACTCAAGATCTTCTCACATGCTAAGGACACATTATCTGCAGACAGAGGCTCATAGAGTTCCTTTGTAAGTATTCCTGTGCCTGTCCCCATAAAACATGACCTTGCAAGTCAACATCAGTCAAATCTGAGAGAGGGGCAGGGGGCCCCAGGTAACATAATGCGCCAGAACACGTCTGCAGCTCTGACAGGTGCAAACAACTCCACTCGGCTAAATATAAATTGACTTGGGCAGTTTGGAAGCAGTCTTTCCCACTTGCTATTCTGATCAAGCAAAAGAATGTTCTCTTCTTTAGTTCTGACTCCCAAGGCTGGTTATTTTTATTTAGATTAATTTTGTAATCATTTTCATTCAACGAGAAGCATGTTAGAACTCCACAAAAAAAAAAAAAAAAAAAAAAAAAAAAAAGATTTCTCTTCCAAAATCTCCGATGAGAACAGGACTAGGTTTGAGCTGTTTTTGAAATGCATTAAGTTGAGAAGGAGGTAAAACAAATGCAATCCTTTTTCAAACTTTCTGGATGAGCAGAAAGCTGATGTGAACACATGTATAAAGGAACATTGTTTAATATTTAAGCCAGAAAGAGAACCTAACTTTTAATCAGCAGAGTAGAAATTATTTGGGTACTTACCGAACTCTGTGTCTCTGCCAATTCCTGCCATGTTCCCTGACGTGACCCTTTAACTCTAACTCCTCCTCCAGGATCCCAGTGGTCACATCTATAGGATCATCCTCTGGTCATCCCCATTCCCCACCCACTCTACTTCTAAACACACAGGGTCTTCCTCTTAACTCCCCTAAACACAGAGACTTACCTTAACATACATTTATCCCAAATCAATATTTTTTAGCCTATGGGCTTCTCAGGGGTAAAATTATATTTCACCTATTTTTCCATGTTCAGCATCCAGGCTTAAGGAGGTTCCTTAGTAATATGTTGTTGAATAAATGAATGAAGAGAGGACTGAAGTAGCCATACATGAGCCTAAATGCAAGGAAAAAGATGGACAGTGCTACCACTAATAGCCATGAAAAAGAACAGTTTATGGAAGAATAATAATTTGCTATGCTTAGCCACTGCTGTTTTCTGGTTTCGGTTTTTGTTTTTTTTTTTTTTTGGTTGGGGGAGGAGGGTTATTAAATAAAATTAAAGCTGAAACCCAATGCCAGATATAATAGAAAGAACTTGGTGTGACTGATGCACTAAACATTGAAATTTTCCATTTTCACTTTCCCTCTTTGTTGCCATAAAATGAGAGGGTGAGGCAAGATCGTGTCTGAGGGTGGGTCCAGCTCTCAGGTTCCGGAGCTCTGGACTGCTGGGTCTCCTGCTGAAGCCGTCCTCTGAGCTTGCATCTCAGCTCTATGCTGATGGCAAAGATGCCACCCTCCTACCTACTAAGTCTGTGGTGTGCCACAACTAAGTTTAACCCCTCTCTCCTGGTCTGAAATAGTCATCTAAACCACAGGGGAAATTATTGACCACGGTTTCCTAGATCTATGTAAAAAAAAATCCTTCCAAACCCTAATGCTCCAAAGCTGTACTCGTCCCAACTCTTTCCCGGTGTGGTTCGGATTACCCTTTGCCTGCATAGGTTTTGCAATACCTGTTGGCTCTTCATCTTTGCCTACTCCTCCGGCATGCTCACTACACCCGAGAAACTTAGCTAGTACTTGGCTTAACAATCTTCAACCTACTCATCACCTAACAAGAGAGGGTTTAAAGTTGGCAGAGGGAATATTGCACAGAAGCGCTATTTGCCAACCACCTACCAATAGCTGATTTCACAGGTGGTCCCTTATCAGATTTGCCCAACGGAAAAGAAGGAAGAAGATTAATGATCACCCTTCAGACACCACAACTCCCTCCGGGGAAGCTCTCTACAGAGCTAAAGGCTTGTTTTGGATTATTGTCACCGATTACTGTTTTACGCTTGCATTCCTAGTAAAATTGGAAGCTGAGCCTATATCCCTTAGAGCAGAAATTCCCAAATTCCATATTCAACATAATGAGTTTTCAGAAAGCTAAATATATCCAATGGGAAAGACTGGCCTTTACATCCTTCCTGCATGTCGTGGTTATTGCTATTTAAGAGTACTTTTAAAAATAAAAATAAAAGAATAGTAACAGAAGACGGTAGGGTTTGTTTATTTTCATGTCTTTCTTGGCAGTTTAAAAAGTTGGCAATCCTATATCAATTTCTAATTTTTTTTCTAAAACTTTACTGGTCATTAAAATTAGAAAACTGGTAGCCTTATGCCTAACGTGGCTAGTTCAGATCAAGTTACATGTAAACTGAAGAAAGGAAGAGCCTGTGATTCAAACTCTTTAAGGTCATCATTTTTTTTCTTTTTCTAAGATCATTTTCTATAGATCTCAAGGTGCATAATATGTATCACGGAGGCCCTGTAGATTTAGGTAGTGATTACAACAGATTTAAGTTAGGAAATTTCTTCTAAAGTATACCTACCTGTGAAACCCTCCATATCTGGGGCGCTCTGTGCCACGGGTGTCAGACTTTTGCAAAAGCCCTGTCATTCTAACGGGACGCTCTCCTGTAGGAAGTTGCCCCTGCCCCCTGGCGCCCGTTCTGGGGCTTCTGATGAAACGGCGACCCACCACCCCCTTCCCAGACCCTGGCCCGCAGCCGGATCACTCCGGGCGCGCTGCCGATCACGTGGCGAAGTGGTGCGCCCCGGCACCGTGGCTGCGCGTCCATTGGTCAGCGGCTGGGGTCCCGGGCGTGCCCATTGGCTGCGGGGGGCGTTCACGTGGAAGGGGGCCTGGGATGGAACCCGGGGTCCCGAGAGGTGGCCGGAAAGTTAAAGGGGGCAGCGCGGCCGCGGGGAGCTCGAGTCCCGGGTGACTGCTGGAGGGAGGAGGTGAGCGCGCAGCTCTTGCGCACTGACGGACGTGACCGCCGGCGGGGGGCGCGAACCCGAGCCCGGCGCCCAGCTCGTGCCGTCGCGGCCGCTGTCCCTGTTCCCCCAGTGCGGATGCTGCCGCGGGCTGGCGCGTCTGCCCTCGGGACTTATGAGCTGAACCCGGTACGTACCTCCCCAAGCCTCGAGTCCGAGGGAAGGGCCGGGGACAAGGCGAGGGCGTGCAGCGGGGACCCGTTTGGGTTCCTGTCACCTACATGTTCACCGTGCGACTCGCACTGGCACACTGGGGCCGGAACACTCTAGGGAGCTGGCCCCAGGGAGCTGTTGCTTCATCGTGGATAGGCGATCCAGGGACCGCAGCTGGGAAGCGCCTCTCGGGCCCACGTGCTCCACAGCGCTGCTGGGCCCGGCTGCGACCGTGACCCGGGAGCTGCGGCTGCGGCGGCTGATGCCTTTGCCACCTGTTGTTCTGGCTTCGAACCTAGCACAAGTTCCCAGCCCCGGGTCCCGACAGGTCTGGAGACGTCTCCAAAGTTGGGTAGTGGGGTTTGGAGATTAAGGACAAGCTGCTTCGTCTCTCTCCGGGCCCTAGTTTCCCTATAAAACGCGAGGAAATACAGTTGGTAGGCTCTCAGGCCACCGAGGGCGACAGGACCTAGGACGATCCCCGTCCCGGGCTGGCGGAGGCCAGGCGGCCGCGCGGGGGTGCTGGTGTCGCGCTGCTTGCTCGGGCCGGGGTTGCCCCGCTGCCGGCCCCGCCCGGGTGCGATAACGGGCTCCTCCTCCTCGTCGTCTTCCTCCCCCCGCCAACATCTCCGGGAACCCAGCCCAGGCCCTGCCTCCCGGACACACCGACGCTCACGTAGTCGCCCTTGCCACAACCCTGCGGGCTCTCCGATGCGGCGAGCGAGCTGGGGAGGGGGCTTATCTGCGGCCCAAAAGGTGGGTGCCGCGCGAGGCCCAGGAAGCTTGTAGGGAGGTTGGGGGCGGAGTGCAGCCCTGGCCGAGCTGGACGGAGGGGACAGGGTCGGAGAATAACTGGTAGGATCCTCCAGCCTGGAGAGCACTGGCCTGTTCCTGCCCCCTTTTGGAATCCAAAAAAAGGGGTGTGGAAGGCACAGTAGCTGCAAAAGAGGGAGTGGGGGCCGGTAATGGCGTACTGGAAGATTTGGGGGCCTGTGAGAGCATTGTTTTCTGAAAAAGAGGAGAAAATAGAGGGAAGACTGGACTTGGGAACTTGGAGACTTGGAAGGTGTTGGAACCTGTGGTCTGAGTGGCGGGGCCTGCCTGGGAGACCCAGGGTGCAGCAGAAGAGACAAATAGGGCTTTGGGCTGGGAGGAAGAGGAGGAAAGGAGGAAATGGTTCCTTGGGCAGAGTTGTCCAGGAGCCAAAACTAAAGTGAAGACAGCTGGAGGACTTACCACAAAAGTACAGTTGAGGTATTTAGGGAAAAAAGTTAGTGGGAAGAGACGCGGCACCAGGCGTGGGTCGCAACATACAATGTCAGGGCCAGCAGGGACCTTGGAGGGGGACCTCAAGCCCAGAGCCGCTGAGTGACTTGCTCCAGCAACAAAGCAAGGTGCGGGCATTCTTAGCCTAGTGCCCTGTTTTCCCTCCTACGTTTTCAGACGGCAGGGGCTGTGTCATTTGAACTTGCCTCTTTCCTAGAATATGCAACCTCATTCACATATCAAGATTCTTTGGATGATGGGGACAGGATCAAGGGGTACAAGTAGCCTTTAAGGCTGTCAATAGGGCCCCATGGTCTAAATACAAGGGGAAAAGACGTGCACTCTCCTCATGCTGGATCAGTGAAACTTTTTGGAAGGGAACACAGAATTAATTGTTGGAGGGAGGTAGATGGCCACATCTTTAAAAATGAAAATTATAACCTGGTTGTGAATGTTTACTGAATGCAGTTTGGCAGCTTTCAGTATTCCTGGTGGGTTGCTTGTGCATCTGATTTTTTGTTTCTTTATTTGTTTTTGTTTATTTATTTTTTTGGGGGGGGACGGAGTCTTGCTCTGTCGCTCAGGCTGGAGTGCAGTGGCGCGATCTCAGCTCACTGCAAGCTCTGCCTCCTGGGTTTACCCCATTCTCCTGCCATTCTCCTGCCTCAGCCTCCCGAGTAGCTGGGACTACAGGCTCCCACCACCACGCCCGGCTAATTTTGTGTGTGTGTGTGTGTTTTAGTAGAGACGAGCTTTCCCCGTGTTAGCCAGGATGGTCTGGATCTCCTGACCTGGTAATCCGCCTGCCTCAGCCTCCCAAAGTGCTGGGATTACAGGTGTGAGCCACCGCGCCCGGCCTTTTTTTGTCTTTTCTTTCTTTTTTTTTTTTTTTTTTTTTT